>NW_019385505.1:234328-246812 GCF_000671375.1 Centruroides sculpturatus | reverse complement strand
AGAGCGTGCCAAAGCTTCCCTACGTAAACAAACCTAAAATTTGGTAAATGGAAACATTTTAAAAACACTGGCCCGCGTATAGTAGGAGAGAATTTCGATTTATTTAGAGAAAAGTTCAAATTCTTAGTCTCTATATTAAAGACGATACTTTCGGGTGTCCGTTAAAGCGCAGTAAAGTAACGGATTAGCAGCCATCGTTCATTAAACTTAAAAGGCAATTAGAACGAAACCAATCCGTCAAGAAATCCAGAATTTAATCCACTATTGGTAGAAAACAAAAATTTCTAACTAATCCTTTCGTTAAGAATCGCTCGAATGTAAGTTGGAAAGGTTTATCAAAACTTTTATCTTTAATCTACTAACTAATTATTGCTATAAACAATAACAACATCGATCATAATTTAAGATGCGTATACAGTATTAAAAAGAAAAAGTCCAGCAACGAGTCGCTTAACTTTCCCGGCAGAATTTGATAGCGCCAACTGTTACTGTATTTTATCCAAAAAAAAATTTTTTTAACTATTATAAAATGGCAAAAAGGTTAATTTTCAAAGTAGGGAATAGTTTTATAAAAATTGTGAATGCTAATAACCAGTAAAATTGTCATTAAATCCGACTCTACTGGAGATATGACACACAACACCTTTTATCTCCCCACCTCCTCGACCTTTAACCACCAAAATTTAACAGCATTGATCCCCCTAATACATAAACTTCCCTGCAAAATTTCAGAAATTTTCGACAAAAAGCACGGGAGTTTAAAGAGGTTGAAGAAAATCGTGCACCCTGTACACACACACAAACATCCACACATACAGGGAAAAAACCCGAATTTTTGTTTGCATTTCTGGACGTTTGAAGATCCCCGAGTCCAAAAATGTAAAAATCTTAAGAGTCTTTTTCTGACCGATCGCCATACTTTCCTTCTGTTATAATATAACATTAGAGAAAGTAAAAACTAATTTTTTAGCCGAGTTAATCGTCGATATCTCTTCGTATAGAAGAAATTAACTTCAGAAGTGCCGTGAAAAAAACTTGACAAATTCAAAAATGATCAAAAATACTACTTCTAAAGAGATTAAAGAATAAAAATAAACAATCAGAATTATCGGAGTTAGCTTGAAAAGCTTTAAAAAATTCGAAAAATTTCAGGATAATACTTTCCCGTATAATCTGAAAATATACGACTCGTAAGTTTTCCTTTTTGAAAAGATAAAAGTAACCGAATTTTAAGCTGTAAAGTAATGATTTCGCCAACAAAAAACAGAGGGGAAAGAAATGTATGAGTTATATTTAGCAGTAATGTGGAAAACTATACAACGAAAACCTTTTAAAATTTCTAATAATTATCGTTAAAACGTGGTCTCGATTCATATCTACGAATGACTAAAATATAATTGAGCTGCAATTTGAAAAAATTGTGGATCTATGTCTTCAGTCAGATTGTCTTTCTTCCTTCCTTAATCTCGAAAACATAGACCATATAAGGAAAGATTTGGGGCAGGAGGCCCCGATTAACTATATACAAAATTCCGATCTGGACCGGAAGCCACGTGAATTCAATTAAAAAATTTTTCCCCAAAAGGAATTAGATAGATGACCGGCACGGCTCAATTGCTAACAGGAAAAGTATGATTTACAGGGGCAAGACACTACTAATTTGAGATGGAGAGCATATAATTTAAATTATGACTAAAAATTGCAGCCGGACATAGTTACGATGATGTCACAATAAATAATCGTTCGTTAAATTACGGATTCAATTTTTAATTTTACATTCGTTCCTCACGAAGAAAGAGGAAAACCGAATTGAGATTTCACGTGCCCAAACAAAATCCAATCGACTTTTAGAGTACTTGACCCCGACACGATTACATAATGTAAATAACACTGCGGATTAATTTGTTACGCATGAAAGATGGAGTAGTTACGTATAATTAGTCGATAGAAGGCCAAATATGACTGGTTTAATTACAAATTCGGTCGAGGGGAGAAAAATTTCCTCCGTTGTTTATGTAAACTCGTAATAATCGTGATTATAAAACACATAAACATTTGGGAATCGATAGAATTTTTAAGTTAAAAGGAACAAACGGCAAGATGTCATCGCGAATCGAAGGTAGCTTCCGAGACATCTGCAAACATTTATCGTCACCGCTACGGAACAATGAATGAGCTCTTTGCGTGTCGTCATGGTAACGGGAGGGAGGAAATTGTTGCAGTCGCGTATCTGCAGATTAGACTAACCGAGATTGCTAATTGTAAAAAATCACTTACGCGTGCTTTTTAACGAACACTCGAAGATTTTTTTTTAATATGACAAGTGCACACTCCAAACTAGACTGGTTGTAAAGAAAACACGTGTCAGGGGGTTGATACTTCAATTACAAACTTCCACACCTAATCTAACGCTTGCATATTTTATTTTTTAAAATCAATTAATCAATTTTTCTTTAGTAACATAAATATATATATTTTTTATATTTTAAAAAATGGTTCCGTTATTTAAATAAATATTTATTTATAAAATTCAATAAATAATTGAAATTTTAAATTTATTCAAATTCGAAACAAATGCTGCTTACATTTAAAAACAACTTTAAAAAGAAAAGATATATATATTTAAAATTGAACCCATTTCGATAGGGTTATGCCCTAAACTAGAACAAATAAAATGTATAGAATAACCCAGTTGTACTGTACAATTTAACCGAATAACTATACAAAAAAGGTGTACGGAATAACCCTATAACTGTAAAATCCAAAGCAATAATTGGGCTGCAATATGAAAAAATTGTAGACCTATAAATTTCCATTGTCATCCGTTTGCCTGTTCTTCCTTAATCTTAAAAATGGTGTTACGTAGATAAAAATCGAGACCGGATATGGAAACCTTGGGGGTAGCAGATCCCGATTAACTGTATACGAACTTCCGATTTGCAACGTAAGTCACGTTATTTCAATACAAAAATTTTCTCTCGAAAGGTGTTAGTTAGATAGATGACCTTCACTACTCTATAGCTAACAGGAAAAGTATGATGTACAGGGGAAGCCACTACTAATTTGAGATGGAAAGCATATATTTTAAATGAAATAAATTAAAAATTGCAGCCCGGCATTGCGACCACGTCGCAATAAATAATTGTTCGTTGTATTTAGAAATTACTTTACCTTCTTAAAAGCAACTTTAACTTTATTATCGAGTTAATACTCTTTTTTATAATTAAAATATTTCATATTTTAAATTAATGATAATCTTTGATTTCTTGTTGATGCTTGAAAGACCTGATCGATATCTCAGTTCTGACGTCTTATCAACTGTTCCTCTGTAATATAACCTATCATTTATCGATTCTTACATTCTTTCTATATATTTTTATCCTTATCGACTTTAAATTTCTTTTTAAACTCCAACAAAAAAAAAATATATATATATACATTTAATTTAATTTTTTTAACAAATAGCTTTAAATACACCCTTAAAGCAAAAAAAAACCGAATCTATACACAGTAAAACCTGTAAATAACGGCCACTGAAGGAAACATAAAACGAGGCCGTTGTTTGAAGGTTATTTTGTACGCAATTTTACTCACAAATAAATAAGTTCCTGAAAAAAATGGCTGCTATTGAGAGTTCGACTGTATTATAGAAGCTTTTAAATTATAAATGTTTTTAATACATTAAGCGGATCTATAAAGTAAAAAAAAAATTCTGTAAGATAAGAGAATTATGATTATAATTTTAAACGAATAACCTCTTAAAATACATCACGACATTAAAAAATTTGCATATTTATATTCTAAAAAATCATTAGTTCTAAGTAAGTTATTACTTTTATCCCTTTATTTCCTGGCTTTATATATATATATATATTTTTTCTCAAAATAAAATTTTGTAAAATAAAAAAAAAATATATCTATTTTAAGGAAAATATTTCGATCCAGTTTCCAACCAAACTTTAAAAATATATATATATATATTTCACATTTAATCCAAGCAAAAAAGATACTCTTATATACGTATACGTATTCAAACCTCTAAACAACGACCACTTAAGGGAATATTAAGAATTGCCGTGTCCGTTATTTGGAGGTTCCTTTGTATTTATTTTTGTTTCAAAAAAATTTCCTGAAAAATGGTCTCTGTTTGCAGGTTCCACTGTATTTAGGACGTTATAATGTAACCTGTAAACATCGCTATTATTAAACTATATATAAAATCATTTTAAACCTTTAAATATTAATACTATAGAAGTATTTATAACTAATAAAAAGTAGAGGGGCAAGGTGAAGAGGCAAAAATGCTTTTTTTTTGGTTCCTTCATTTTCATAATAAATTATGTTTAAGTAATAAAAAAAAATGTGAAGAGCTGTTTATTATGACAAGTGTAGAGTCCATGATTGTATTATTTCTTTAAACTAACAAGAAGACGTGGCTACTTTTAGGAACTACTTATTGTTTCCATTAGGCGCTTAATACATGCATTAAGGATAACAAGATTAGAAATTTGGAATCGCAATTCATTTAGCCTATTAAATCCACTTTGTAGCAAAGTTTTGCTTGAAAAATTACATTGTTAAAACTAAAAACACAATACGGTCGAACCTCCGAACGACGGCAAAAAAAAAAAAAAAAATCCAGTAACGAGTTGCTTGACTTTCCCGGCAACAAATTTAATAGCGTCAATCTTCCTAATAAACAAACCTCCCTGAAAAAATGGCCGCCGTGTAGAGGTGTCCGTTGTTGGAGGTTCGATCGTATACGTATATAACAATGCAACTACGTTGAAAATTATGCTGATTTAATATCATCAATATTTTATTGTTTTCTACCTATTAAAGTAAGAAAAATCTGTAGAAAATCGATGCATGCGGCGACAGATTTTCCTCTAAAAATTACAAAATGGCGAAGAACAAAGAAGCGTAATCCCCGAGGAACGTAAAAAAAAACCAGCCGTAAATTGATAATTACACTTATCAAAAACATAAATTAAGCAAAAAAAAAAAACAAAATTTAACATAAAATGATTTTTAATTACGTAGTAAAATTAATTTCCACCGCAACAATACAAAAGTCATTGGAAGGGAGGGAGAAAAATTGATATAAATTATACTTTTCAAATGAATTTAGGAAGAAGCAATCTGCATAAAACCTTAAGAGAAAGGTCACTGGTAGCCATTCTCAATGTGAAAAATGATCTAAATCGGTGACCGTCTTAATGACTAGCGAGTCCAGTCCAATAATTGGTATGACAGAAATAGTTATCCATTTATCTAACCTATTACAGTGCATGCACGGGTTTAAATTTATTCAATTGATCCGATGTTAATTGTAATTTTCTCATTTAATAGTAACTATATACATAGTTTATTTAAGGAGTTAAGAAGGATGATATTAGTAAAAAAATGTTTTCACACTTTTCATATTTATTCTCGACGTCTTTAAGTTTTGAATTATGTTCTTTGAAAGTCTACTCGAGTATTAGAATTGGTGGATTTTACTTTCTCTCCCCCCCAGACGGATTACTAGAAGCAAAAGACCAATAATAACGTGTGGAAAGTGCAGAAGGTACGCAATCTGTTTGCCCCCTTAGGCTGAACGGATAGCAATTGCGCGACTGTCATCAGGAATTGACGTCACGTTACGTCATATTAGTAGCGAGAAATGGATAAATATTGATATTAAGAGTTATGCAGGTAAAGTTAAAGATGCGACTTTTCAAAAAAGCATAGGTACAGTAGAGTAGATTCGTGTATATATAAAAGCTAGATAAGATGCTAGATTGCTAGAGAACTTATCCGCAAATATTGTATTAAGTAAGAAAATGTACTCGATTTATTAATAAATTAATTTATGACGGTAGAGTAGACCTTATTATTCATTTTTTTTTATGTTAAGGAACCGCTAGAAGAGAGAGGAGAGAAAAGAAAAATAGAGCATTAAAGACATAAATCAATTGATGCCATTCTTCTTCAAAAATGATGCTTCAACGTTTGGCAAAAATTGCCATTTCGAGACAATTTCGAATAAAATAGATGGTGATTTATAAAGGAATACAATGACACAAATCTTGTTTAGATTCATAAATTTCATCCAAAAGATCCTTTTATGAGACGAAAAATAAAATAAAAAAGTTGTAACACTACAAATTTTCTACGTTTAATTCTTCCGACACGAGTTAAATAGGGATCAAAAGATCCACTTTTTTTATTGTTTTTTCTTTTTTTTTTCTATCGTCAAATTTAATTTATTATACTCCAACCGGAAAAAAAGAAATAGTTTAAATGAATTTCAATGCTTAAAAGTATATTTATATTCCTATACTTAAAATGCACCCTTTTTTACTTGTAATTTTATATAATTTTGGCTTTGTTTTAATTAAAAAAATCATTATTTTGCACTTATTAAGTATCTTAATAGACGAAAATTTACTTTAATTAAATTATATAATTGAAATTAATATTTAAATCATAGGAATTTTGTTCCAAAAACTTGAATCAATGGACAGGCTCTGTAAAAGACATCAAATTTTTCGCCATTTTTTTTTTATTTTCTTATAGAAAATGAAGAAATATAAATGATATTCGTATTTTTAAAGCATTATTTCTTTTAAATGAATAATCGACTTTTAAAATTATTGCCATTTTATTACGCGTGTGACGTATTTTGTTTCGCATCACCGAAATAATTCTATCGGTATCGTAAGAACTGTCACTCGGTATGAAGATCCGCTTCGTTTGCAGAGCGGAAATTTTTCCGGATGGACCCACACCATTTTATATAAATAGTTAAANGTTATAATGTAACCTGTAAACATCGCTATTATTAAACTATATATAAAATCATTTTAAACCTTTAAATATTAATACTATAGAAGTATTTATAACTAATAAAAAGTAGAGGGGCAAGGTGAAGAGGCAAAAATGCTTTTTTTTTGGTTCCTTCATTTTCATAATAAATTATGTTTAAGTAATAAAAAAAAATGTGAAGAGCTGTTTATTATGACAAGTGTAGAGTCCATGATTGTATTATTTCTTTAAACTAACAAGAAGACGTGGCTACTTTTAGGAACTACTTATTGTTTCCATTAGGCGCTTAATACATGCATTAAGGATAACAAGATTAGAAATTTGGAATCGCAATTCATTTAGCCTATTAAATCCACTTTGTAGCAAAGTTTTGCTTGAAAAATTACATTGTTAAAACTAAAAACACAATACGGTCGAACCTCCGAACGACGGCAAAAAAAAAAAAAAAAATCCAGTAATTTGTTTAAAAGAATTTAGTTTTAAAATCAACGAGCAAAAATTATTGTTAATTGTCACAATGCCTGGCTACAATTTTTAATCTATTTAATTTAAAATATATGCTCTCCACCTCAAATTAGTAGTGGCTTGCCCATATACATTATACTTTTCCCGTTAGCAATAGAGTCTTGCCAGTCATCTATCTAACTCCTTTTGNATATGCTCTCCACCTCAAATTAATAGTGTCTTTCTCCAGTACATTATACTTTTCCCGTTAGCAATAGAGTCTTGCCAGTCATCTATCTAACTCCTTTTGGGGGAAACGTTTCGAATTGAAACCACGGTACAAACTGAAAGTTCGAGTACACTTAATCGGGACCTTCTACCCCCTATGCTTTCTATGATTTTCATGTGTATAACTACATTCTTGAGTTTAAGAAAGGACAGGCAGGCAGTGGGGATTTATAGATCTACAGTTCTTTTTCAAATTTATTTAAAGAAATAATTACAATATCACGCGATAATAGATAAGATACAGATCGAGGAATAACCTTTTTTTTTACTCCTGATGATAATCAACTAAACAAACTTCACTCGTCGATTTTATTTCCTTTCCAGTCAGATAGGACGGTGAAGTAGAGACGAGTTAATCGAATCCCCCCAAAAGATATTATCAATTAGACTCATCTATGGACAAAGATAAGCGATAATAATTAAACCGTCGATCGATAATCCCAGTTTTTTTTACGTAAAAGTGAATTAATACGACATTTTAAACAGATTTTATTTTTAAATTTATAGGTTCTTTAATACAAGACGGATGTTTCTTACGTAGAAGAAACTCTTCAAGTTCTTATTTTGCACGTTATGGGATTATAGTAAAGGAAGATGGAGTGGCGAATGTAAAAAACTGTCGGTTCGATCGAACTAAGAAAGACTCTACCAGCTTAGAAAAACGAAAAAGTCGTTATATATATATAACTAAAAAGGGAAAAAATAAAGGGAAAGAATTTTCTTAAATTCCCATTTGAAAATAATTTCCATGCCGGATATTATTAAAGAAGATATTGCAAAACAGAATTCCCGTAATTAATATATACGTATACGAATAAAAATAGCTTTATTTCTGAAAAAAAAAAAAATATGAAACAATTCTTGTAGCATTTTATGCATGTAAATGAAATTGTTTACGCCAAGATCTCGAGTTTAATTTCCTTTAGAGGAAATTCATTAATAAAGAAGTAATCTCCAGTGAGTTTTTACTATTCCGGTATGATATTTTTCTGATTATAAAAGTTATACTCGCTTTTATATTCAATTGTTGATAAATGATTTACATTGTGAAGATTGAAAAGATTATAGAAAAATGTGGATGTAAAGTGAAAAATAGGGCATTTGAAGAATTATTTTATAGCATTTTATAATTAGAATTAAACACTTGAACTGAATTCCTATTTTCATATTATGCGACAATCAATTAGTCCTCGTATTTGGAGAATAACACTTAAATTACACGTTAACATCTGTAATATAAATATAAAATATTTTCGTGTGTAACGTTAAATAATACATAAATTATTTAACAAGTAAATTTTCTTTCTTCTTATTTGTTCAGTTCTTCGACATTCGAAGAAGAGATACTGTTTAACTAATAAAAGAATTGAAAAATAAAGAAAAATTCCTCGTTATAAGTGGAAAAAATTGAATTCTAAAGAACCCTTAATCATTAAAATAGAGGGTAAATGTTCGATGCAGTTAATGTAGCAGCGCGAACTAATGTCACTAAGCTCTTATTGAACGGCTCCTTAATGAGATATTCCCGCATTCCCTACAGTTCCCCTACAGATTAATCAGTAGACAAAAATTGATCGCAATTAAAGCATTAATGACCGATCGATTAATAGTAACGATCGTAATTACCATAATCCCGATTAACCCGAAACGACTTACTTCTAACGATATCGATCGATCCCAATCGTAACTATATACTTATATGCATATTAAAGAGGCGATAAAATCGTTTGCGCAAACATTTATAAGGTGATAAAATAAATAAATAAATAAATAAATAAAAAATCACTAGTATTAAATAAAGTGACACGAACACGCCACGTCATATCCGTAAATATATCATTGGATAATCTAGCAATCCACACTCTCTAACGGGCAATTTCGAATCTCTAGATCAATTATCTACGAGATTAAATTGAAAAGTATTTTAGTAAACTATTAAAAATTCTATCTAATTTACTTTTTATCGCATCTATATTATAGAAATTGATTTTTCCTCCTCGATATCCTTATTACTAGAAGTGCAGAATTCCAAGAGGTAATAAAAATTGGAGAGAAATATGTTTGCCATCCGTCTGACACACACAAATCTTGCAAGAATTATGTTACGACGATGATAATGTCTTCGTGACTCGGAACAGAGACATTTTCCAACGTTATATCAGTTGAAAAGTCGTTATTAGAATTTTTATTTTTCTTCTCCAATATCAAAAATCGTAAGGGAAAATCCCCTCCCCCTACTAATTTCAAAAAGAACTTAAACAGTTTGCTACATTCTGTGTCGGTACGGATACGGATTATTGCAACTACTACGAAATAAACTAAATTTTTCTTAATTAGTAGACCTGTCCGTTAGGGAAAAAAACCAATTACAAGAAAACAAAATGATGCGATTCTACCATAGAACTTACCACCACTAGAAACTAAATTGCGATTAGTAATCTATCTAATTGGCATTTCCAGAAATAGAAAGGTAGATCGAATGGAAAAATAATGTTAAAGAGCAATTATTTAATCAACGGGCTGTAATTTTTAATCATAATTTTAATTTACTCCATTTAAAATATACGCTCTCCATTTCAAATTACCCCTGTAAATCATACTTTTCCTGTTAGCAATGGAGTCGTGCCGGTCATCTAACTGCTTAATGGTGAAAATTTTTGAATTGAAATAACGTAACTTCCGCTTTAAATTTCGATATTAGTTTTAATTAAGATGCAATTTTTTTTAAATTAATAACGGAGTTAAATTAATGAAAATCCATTATAACAGTTGAAAAAATTGATAACGTTATCATCGGCGTTATTATCAACGTATAAACGACCATACAGACTGCGTGTAAGTATCGAATTGAGCCATCTTTTGCTGTTTCTCGATGTTCTTTCCCGTCTTCCAATAGAGTAAAGCAATTGCTACCGCAATATTTTCTTCTGTAACGGGATGTGGATTGAATCGCCAACTGATAAACTGCCGTTCAAATCTACTACCGTGCAACTATTTATTACGTATGTTTGAGAGCTAATCAAGACTCTCGTTACAATTATATACGGAGTTATAACTGTAAAAGTATATAGAGAAAGCAAGGAATAAATCCAGCATCCGCTTTTAAACGATAATTCATATTAAGGATTTTTATTAATTTTTTTTTTTTTTTAAGTTTCTTTCCGATGCAGCCAAAGCTATTAACTCGATAAAAAGGCAAAAATAAAAGAAAATACTTCGCATTAAAGTCTAATGTTCTCGTAACTTATTAAGATAAGGAACGAATAAAAATGTATTTTCATTTATGTGGGCTTATCAAATAAAAGGGTATAATTTAATATTCAAAATAGATAACTGAATTCTTTTAAGATGTAGGCTAAAATAAATTCAAATTACTAATTTTATAATCATTTAAATATATATATTAAGTCAGAAAATAACAGTTTATTAGATAAATTTTCTTTCTTATTCTTAGAATACATCAAAAATAAAGTTACAAAAGCTAAAATATTCAAATATGTAAATTGAATATTCATATAAAAGTACCTGTACGACTCGGGAACGAGTTAAATACATATAAACTTGTTACTTAGCTAATATATTGAATAATAAGCGTATAAATATTGCATATCTATGTTATATGCGTGTGCCTGTAAACTCTCTACGTGTATATTTACAGTGAAATCTTCTTTTAATCATTTATTTTAAAATTTAATGTAATAATAAAAAAGTAACTGTAATGTTTTTATTAATCAAAAAGCATTAAAGAAATAATTAAATTTAAATGATATCTGTAAAAAATATAGAAAAAGTCCTTCGTTAATATTTCAACAAAGCTTAAAAATTAAAATATATTTAAATATTTTACAAGATTAATAATTTAAAATATAGAAAAATTTCGGTTCTGTTTCTATATTTAAAAAGTTTTAAAATATTAAAATATTTATAATACAACATTTAAAATTCTTTTTAAAAAATCATAAGAATTGCATATTAATATTTAAAAAGTATTATATATTCCCTTAGGTTAAATTATAAAATTTAAGTTATTTATTTTTCTAGTAACATTAATGCCTTAACAATAAAAATAAAGATAATGCGAATGAATTTAACGCTCAGTTTTTATTCTAAAAAAATGATTCCTATATTAATTAATCCATGCATTTATCGTATTATTTATGCCTCATCCTAACTGTACTAATGATTTTTTGGGTTATCTGTCTGTCTGTCTGTCCTCCCTTAAGCTCCAGAACTAAGTCAGGTAGGTGAAAATCGAGACGAGATATAGAAAGCTTAGAAACTGTAGGCCTTGGTTAACTATATATGAACTTCTGACATCAACCGGATGTTCCGTGAGTTCAATTCAAAGAGTGCCCCCCAAAAAGGAGTTAGATAAACGGCACGACTCTATTACTAACAGGAAAAGTATGATGTACAGGGGTAAGACACTACTAATTTGAGGGATGGAGAGCATGTATTTTAATTATTATATACAAAAACTATATTAATTAAGAGTCTAATTGCATATAAGTTCATTATATTTTCTTTTTTATTCTGTCATGATTAATATTACCATAAATCCAAAACAGTAAACTCGTTACAATGATAAATATTTCGTCTTAAATTTTATTACAGATTTAATCATAAGTAGGCTTTATATGTAGTATATACTGTAAATATATAACTAGATAATATATATAATAATTACGATATAATGTAAATTAAGATATAAGAGATGAGAAAAATCATCATTTTTATTTTCGTTATGTATTTTCATACTTAAAAATCAATAAATATGTTTTTTGGAGGTGTTTTTAGGATGTTCAATAACTCATTTCCTATTGATATCATCATAATTAATATATAAATATATATAATTTATAAACTAATATAAACATTTAATAATTAAAAAAATATTACCTATAGTTATTATATAATACATTTGTAAAGTCTACTCGAGTAT
>NW_019385505.1:225878-233756 GCF_000671375.1 Centruroides sculpturatus | reverse complement strand
TATATATATATAAATTGGATTAATAGAATATATTAATTAAAATTTAATTGAGAAATTTTAGAAAATTTTTCCATCGTTCCGGTAACATTTAAAATTATTTTATTAAATATTTGTGATTAATTTAATTAATTTTTCTTAATATCAAATAAATAAATTTAACCTAGAAATTAATAATGTACATACGATTAATTTTTTAATAGAATTTTGTTAATAGACTTGTTAGAAAATTTTAATATTTTTGAAATTTTGCTTTTTAAGTGTTGCCATATCTTCCCGTATAAGCGCCACCTTACGACGATAATCCGGAAAAATTTTCGAAAATTAATAAGTGATAGTAAAATAAAAATCCGTTTGCATCTATTATACGAACGTATTTCACAGTTTCGTTTCTACGCTTTATCGTAATAGAATTAGTGTTTAAGATGCTTACTCTATTAGAAATTCATCAAACCAATAGTAAACGACTTTAATTCTGGTTTCGATATCAATTAAGTTTTATTAGACTCCATCGCGTTGACATGGCGATTTAACGTGTTGCCAAATTCAATCCGATTAAATTTCCATTTGGCCAACAAAATTATCTTCAAATTTTTAGTTAAATATTTGTTTATTATTATTTATTTCGTATTTAAAATTAAAAGTTTCGTAAAAGTTTCTTAATTCCTTTCGCCTTTCTCGATCCATAAATATCGATCGATACGGGTTGAGAAAAGCGGAACGAAAAAATTTTCCGAAAATCGTAAAGAATTAATTAATGATGTTTAATTCTTTCCTCTCTAACAAATCTTTCTCTTAGTAATAATCCATAATACCCATTTCTCGTATATTTGACAGCAATTGAACATCCAACGTGAAATACAGTATGCTCAAAAGTTAGTTAACCGTGTTATCTGCTAGCGATTCGGCATTTTTTTTTAAAGAAAATCTCGTGTATTTCGCAAGAAACTTTTTAAAACAACGTTTCAACTTTGTTAACAATAAAGTATTTGAATAATACAGCAATTTAGTATTTAGAAAGGTTAACTGAATTTTGGACCACGCTAAACAGTTAAAATATTTATATAAAATAGTATAGTTGAGGCAACGATATATAACTTTTTTTTTTTTTTTTTAAAGGAATTTCAAATTTTTGTATTTATTTTTAATAAGAGATATTTTTTTAAAAGCGTATTTTGAGCGAAATTTACGAGAATTAATATCAAGATTTTGGTATTTTGATTTGTTTTATGGATAAAAATTTCATTAAATTGTTGAAATAAAAAAAAAGAAATGATAAACCTTTAAATTTAAAAAAAAAAATCCCAATCTTTGTTTATAAAACAAAGCAATGTAAACAAAATTTGAAAATTTTAAAGGGATTTATGAGATTTATCGCTGTAAATATTATGTATTTTTAAGACAAGATGGCGATAGATTCTGTCATAAAATGTCAGTCTATCGCATCATCTAAGGAAATAATAAAAAATCTATCAAATAAAATGATTGCATTACACAATATAACTATTCAGTTTTCTCTCCTATTTCTTTCTTCTTTTAAACAACAACTTTGACATTTAATAAATGTACTTTTTTATATATTATTTTCTCGAAAAGAAAGGCCGAAAAAAAAAACAGAGTAGGAGAATAGAGAACGATCTTAATGTAGAGTTCACGATATGATTATTTTAGTATTCCTAATCTCGAAACGATAACCCGATAAAAGGAAAAAAAAAAAGAAGGAAAATTTTTAAGCTGTAAAACATGAAAACGATCATTGTAACATTTTTATTGCCAACTCTGTGAAAACAATATTGGCTCGACTGGCATCACGTATAAGCGCAAACGGTTATGCATTATGCAACAAGCACCGTGTTTAGTGATATAATATATATATATTTTTTCCTTCTTTTATTATATTCGTAAAGGAATCTAGTTTTTAATATCTTCGTCTTTACTATTAACTGATTAAATAAGCATATTTATAGGTTATTTACACTTTTTATAGGGAAAAATCAATACAAGTCGACCCCCCTATAACACTGTTGATAATTCCATTTTATATAAATTCCATGTTGTACGAGTCACTTAAATTTTACGAATACGTGTACCGGGCTGTGAACGGTTCACGTATTCGTAAAATCTAAGTGACTCGTACAACATGGAATTCATATAAAACGGAATTATCAACAGTGTTATAGGGGGATCGACTTGTACAACGAACTCGATGAAAATCTACAAATGTGTTTAACAACAATTATGTTAGTCATTTACGTAATAAAATAAATAAATAAATAAAACTTCAGATATAAATTTGGTGTAAATAAATAAATTGCCAAAGGGAAATTTTTTTTATTTTATTTCTTTAAAATTATAAATATACTGTCAGACGGCGGATGATAGAACCTTAAACGTTAGAAGTCCATTACGAAAATAGGTAGTTGGTTTATATCAGTAAACAAATTTTCAAATGAAATTAGAACTTAATAGATATAGTATTAACAATTTACTTTTTTAGAATTTATACTTATTAATTAATTTGGATAAATTGCTTACAGATAATATTATAATAAGTAGCCTACATTGTGAATAATGTGTTTGTTTTGACTGCGAAATTGTTTATTACCCGAACTCGTAGAAATTAATTCCATACAAATGTGTACTATTTTAAAGAAAGAATAATGATAAACTATAGTTCGACAATAATGCTTAACAATGAGCAGCGATTTGCATTCGTTCCACTTTCCTCACGGGGCATTAAAATAGACTGTTCTTGGAAATGTGCCAGCTGGGGCTCCGGGATCTGTGATCGGACAGTATTTATATTTCAGAACCCTTGTATTATTATTAATTCTCATTTTTAATGCCTACCGGTGGCCGAGGTTTCTTTACAATCCTGCGAGGTTTGCGTTGCCTTATTTTATTAATCGTGATCCAATCAATCTTGCACGAATAAATTGTTCGTAAACACACTACATTCATATAATGTCTTAATACAGGACGGTGTACAGGAAGTTTCAAATATAAGCATTTGCATCTTTAAAACTACTAAACCGTTGTATACTTTTTTTAGTCTTTCGTTAAACGTGCCTGTGTAATTTATCCTTGCAAGTATCTTATTTAATAAAATTTATTATTCCGGACACCCGTGCAGACATAACCCATTGAAAACAGCGTAAACTCTTTTATTTTCTCGCTGCACAAATCTCTGACCATATATAAAGCTTGCTGAAAATGTCATCTTTGTCTGTCTTTTGATGATGTGATTCCCTCATATCATCAAAATATGGTATGAGGGAAACATATTTTGCTCTCTATTAAATTGATCGTGACAAATTCAATAATGATTACTCGGTAAGTTTGATGTATTTTCGTGGCTTAAACAACGTTAATATGTAAATTTACAAAGATAAAAAAAAGTCTTCTTTTGTCCTTTCTCTCATTTTAGGAATGATTTATATATTTCCTGAGGTGTGAGAAAGGAGAAAAGAAGATTCTTTTTATTGTATAGTCTTTTATTTTTGGGAATTTACATTTACTGTTCTGACAATATTATCAAATGTTTAATATGGTTAATCCTCGATTGCCGTATATTAAGAACTTCGACGTATTACTACAAGGATTTGGACTCGTCCACTTGCCCATCCCGATTGTGGCAGAAAACCTTTTTTAGCGGGGCAGGACAAAAAGAATTTGAAAAATTGAAGGAAACCATTTTTGGCAATACATCCGTAAATTTATTTTATTTATTGCTTTTGTTTTAAAAAGTAGAAATACAAAATTACTGTATAAACTTTGGAAACAGGATAGTCCAAAGTCGAGCAATTTGAATTTACTACAGTCCAAGCAGTGAAAAAGTAGATACCAGTCAGCCTGAGCCAAAAGGATCTATATCAGATGAAAGGGATAAAAAAAGAGACACGTAATTAACGTGTAATAAGAGTAAGTTATGAAATTTTTAAAAAAATAAAACAATAAAAGTATGATAAAATGATGTAAAATACGTTTTAGAAATTAAAAAACAAAACAGCCGAAAGAGATCAGACCCATGTGTCAACTCCCAAGAAAATTGTTCTAAATGTTTCCATTGATCTGAAATAGATATTTGCAATTCAGGCTGACTCACGTCTACTCTTTAGCTGCACAGACTATAGTTTGTACTGTATGCGCGAGATAACTTAAGATAACACACGACTTTAAAACGGACACAAGCCATTCCAACACGTATTTGAGATAATGGATACGAACAAGTTTTAAAAACGCATTAATTTTAATTCGTTTGCATGAAACAAGGTACAAGAAGCTGTAATAATAATATTTTGAAAGGTAAAGGTTAAAATGTGATTATTAAAAGAACCCCATTTACCAACCGACACTAGATCCAAAACAAGAGCCCACATGGCCGAGTGGACAAAACCACCGAACACTGGTTTCTGGCTGACCACGTGGATTTTCCGGATTTTATTCACGTTGGTATACCTAAATGGGAGGCAGTTACCCATAAAGGTCCTTCCGGGTGGCAACTCCCTCGGCGGATGGCCTCAACCAAATAAATAAATAAACTAAGCCAAAACAGGAAATAGCGAAGTGCAGAGAGACAAAAAATTGAAAAATACTATGAATGCTACGATAAAATTGTGTGTTTAGAAAGAAAATATAGTAATAATAAATGTAAATTTTTCAAAATATTTTTTCCCATTAGTAATACGAAAAACCTTGGTCAAGGTGGCAACCTATCGCTCTGGGGGACTCGGGATCGAATCCGTTCCTACAGGGAACTTCTTGAACAACGTGTTTCCCAGTAGGTGGCTAGGGAGAGGTTCAGAATAGGAAGAGTCTTGTTATTTCGTCTTGTGATAATACGTTATGGGGTTTTATTAATAAGGAGAGCCAGATCATTTTGTGCCGCAAAAACGCTAATACTCGAATGATCTGCAGGCTTAAATAATGTAACAACTATAAAAAAAAATACATAAATATGCCTATTAGTGGATTACCTTATATTTATTAAGGTAATCCACTATTAGTTTATTATTATCTGTTGTTTATTAGTTTGTTATTACCACTGTTGATTATTACCTATTTTTTTAATCTTTAAACTTTACAAGGTAAATGTCAATTTAATTATAGGTTTAAGGGATAAAAAAGGTTAAAAAACACTGGTATAAATTCTTTTATAATAAATATTATCATAGGTTTTAAACTACAAAATACATAAAAATTGCAATTTCCTTACTAATATCCCATTTATATTTCATACCTTAAAATAGGATCTTTTTTTTTCATTCACGGGGATATTTTTAATTAAAATTTCGCTCGTTAGATTGATTTAAAAGAAATTTATATTAATGGTACCAATTCCTCTTTAAAATTTTCGCATGATTTAATCTCACACCCGATTTCGTTACATTTATTTAGCATTAAACCAAGCTGTTCGATAGTTTTTATGTATACATTGCATTTCATTTTTATTTTTAAAATATTTTCGATTCATTTATATACAAGAATTATTATTCTCCCGGTTCTCGTCGGAGGTTCGCATACAATGGAGCCTCCTACCCTAAGCTGGTCTAGGATTTCATTCATTCCGTTCTCGAAATTAAGAAAAGACAGAAGGACAACAGCAAAAATTTATATAAGTCTACAATTTTTTCAAGTTCCAGCTTAATAAGATAAAATCCAATCGTCAATTCGTCATCTCTTCCATCATCTAGGGATTGTTTGTTTATTTTGTTAAGGTAGGGCAGATCACTTGAGCAATCTGCCATGGAGGATGCCTTCTGGGAGGTCTTTTTAAGAATAACTGACCCCTATTCAGGCGTTACAGACGTGGAGAAAACCCGAAAAAATCCACGTCCTGGCGAAGAGTGAACCCACCATCGAAATCCCGGTGTTCAGGGAATGGAACCGCTTGGCCACTGAGGAACTATCTAGATATTGAATCCTCCAAATTTGCAGAGATTTTTTAAATATATCTATATATATCTGGTATTATTAATGATTAGCTTGCTGGCTTGTAAGCTAGAGTTGCTTGGTTAATTTTGGATCTTTTGCTCTTTGTTTTTTTATCCACTTTGTTAAAAATGGATAGAAGAGAATAAACCACAAAGTTCAGTAAGCTTGACTATATGTAAGCATCTTTTTAATTATATCCTTCATAACTTTAAATATTTTAATTTATCTAAAAAAAATGTTTAATATTTAACAAATCACTTGTATGAAAATATTTCAACTTCTTTTTTTATCTTATTTATTCGGTTGTATTCGATTTATTAAGCAATTTTACAATAAATAAATTCATTTTTTTAAAACAAAAAAGAAAAAAATTTTAAATATGTTGAGAAAAAAAAAATGATTGCGTGCAATTTAACCATTAAACATTTTTTCAATCATTCAAAATTTATAAAGTAAAACAGTTAATTCAACTGAACGGAAAGTTTACTTATGTATATATATAAAAATTCTTCGTGTATTTATCAAATATGATAAAATATTTTTAAAATTTTCTTACTTAAATATGAAAAATGACCAATCAATAACTTTAATGTCATTCTGTCTTCATCTACGTCATGGGAAAAAACTTTTGCACAGCAGCATCTTGTTTAATTCTCGATCAAAATCAGAGAGAAGTGAGTGTAGTGCCATTTCTTTCTAAAAACCAACAATTTATTATCAACAAACCAACAACAATTAGCATTTATTTATTATTTTTGCCAATAGATGGCGATACATGTAAAGGATGCGAAATCTATACACTACCCCAATATTTTGGAGTAATATATAGCTTAGTGTCGATTTCGCAATGTACGTAATGCACATACAAACTTTGGTTTAGATCGGTTTAAGAATAAAGATTTGTATAAAGAACAAACCAACAAATCAACCATTAAATTAATTTTTATATATACAGGTTAAAGAATACTTTTAATTATATCTTCTGAAAATAAAATATGTTTATTCTTTCTTTTTTTTCATGTAATACGACATTGATTCTTTGCAGTTATTTTTATCATTAGATAAAGGGAAATTTTCGTGATTCAGATGAAACTCCCATTGACTCAGCTTTTAGAAATAGGGAAAAAAAATCAATCTCTTATAAAAATTCCTGTATCTAAATATTGAATCGTAGGTAAGGAGAAAATTCCATCTAAAACTATGAGAAGTTCACGGCACGTGTCTTCAGAACCGCTTTTTTAAAAATCGTAACTAAAGTTTAAAAAATCCAGCAACGAGTTGCGTAACTTTCCTGGCTGTTATGAGAATTTATTTTAAAAATAACTTNTTAGATTCATAAATTTCATCCAAAAGATCCTTTTATGAGACGAAAAATAAAATAAAAAAGTTGTAACACTACAAATTTTCTACGTTTAATTCTTCCGACACGAGTTAAATAGGGATCAAAAGATCCACTTTTTTTATTGTTTTTTCTTTTTTTTTTCTATGTTTCCCATACAAAGGGTATAAAATAACCTTGTACTAAATAAATAATAATATAAGAAGGGGATAGATTGCTTGTGGATTCATTTTTTTTTCTTTTTTTTTCTTTTGATGATATATAAATAAAAAAAATAGATAAAGTGGATTGTAGTCGGTGCAGTAAACGAAGGGCATAAAATTTCAAAACGGTTCTTACCATCATCTTTTGTATCTGTTGCCTGAATCAGAATTCTGCAAAGGATAAAACCGGATGCCCTGTTAAAGATGTTGTTGGCACTCTGCCAGAAAAGAGAAAAGACTCCGCCCAGAGATATGTAAATAATCGGAAGCACGCGAGCTTGCGCAGGTTAACTCCGCCCATTTTGGCACGGTTCCAAAAAGTGGGTCACCTGCATTCCGATTACAATTTTTATTTTATTTTCTTCCCTTTAAAATAAAAAAAAATATATATACCTGTCCGTTAGG
>NW_019385505.1:189675-221143 GCF_000671375.1 Centruroides sculpturatus | reverse complement strand
TTTTGACTGCGAAATTGTTTATTACCCGAACTCGTAGAAATTAATTCCATACAAATGTGTACTATTTTAAAGAAAGAATAATGATAAACTATAGTTCGACAATAATGCTTAACAATGAGCAGCGATTTGCATTCGTTCCACTTTCCTCACGGGGCATTAAAATAGACTGTTCTTGGAAATGTGCCAGCTGGGGCTCCGGGATCTGTGATCGGACAGTATTTATATTTCAGAACCCTTGTATTATTATTAATTCTCATTTTTAATGCCTACCGGTGGCCGAGGTTTCTTTACAATCCTGCGAGGTTTGCGTTGCCTTATTTTATTAATCGTGATCCAATCAATCTTGCACGAATAAATTGTTCGTAAACACACTACATTCATATAATGTCTTAATACAGGACGGTGTACAGGAAGTTTCAAATATAAGCATTTGCATCTTTAAAACTACTAAACCGTTGTATACTTTTTTTAGTCTTTCGTTAAACGTGCCTGTGTAATTTATCCTTGCAAGTATCTTATTTAATAAAATTTATTATTCCGGACACCCGTGCAGACATAACCCATTGAAAACAGCGTAAACTCTTTTATTTTCTCGCTGCACAAATCTCTGACCATATATAAAGCTTGCTGAAAATGTCATCTTTGTCTGTCTTTTGATGATGTGATTCCCTCATATCATCAAAATATGGTATGAGGGAAACATATTTTGCTCTCTATTAAATTGATCGTGACAAATTCAATAATGATTACTCGGTAAGTTTGATGTATTTTCGTGGCTTAAACAACGTTAATATGTAAATTTACAAAGATAAAAAAAAGTCTTCTTTTGTCCTTTCTCTCATTTTAGGAATGATTTATATATTTCCTGAGGTGTGAGAAAGGAGAAAAGAAGATTCTTTTTATTGTATAGTCTTTTATTTTTGGGAATTTACATTTACTGTTCTGACAATATTATCAAATGTTTAATATGGTTAATCCTCGATTGCCGTATATTAAGAACTTCGACGTATTACTACAAGGATTTGGACTCGTCCACTTGCCCATCCCGATTGTGGCAGAAAACCTTTTTTAGCGGGGCAGGACAAAAAGAATTTGAAAAATTGAAGGAAACCATTTTTGGCAATACATCCGTAAATTTATTTTATTTATTGCTTTTGTTTTAAAAAGTAGAAATACAAAATTACTGTATAAACTTTGGAAACAGGATAGTCCAAAGTCGAGCAATTTGAATTTACTACAGTCCAAGCAGTGAAAAAGTAGATACCAGTCAGCCTGAGCCAAAAGGATCTATATCAGATGAAAGGGATAAAAAAAGAGACACGTAATTAACGTGTAATAAGAGTAAGTTATGAAATTTTTAAAAAAATAAAACAATAAAAGTATGATAAAATGATGTAAAATACGTTTTAGAAATTAAAAAACAAAACAGCCGAAAGAGATCAGACCCATGTGTCAACTCCCAAGAAAATTGTTCTAAATGTTTCCATTGATCTGAAATAGATATTTGCAATTCAGGCTGACTCACGTCTACTCTTTAGCTGCACAGACTATAGTTTGTACTGTATGCGCGAGATAACTTAAGATAACACACGACTTTAAAACGGACACAAGCCATTCCAACACGTATTTGAGATAATGGATACGAACAAGTTTTAAAAACGCATTAATTTTAATTCGTTTGCATGAAACAAGGTACAAGAAGCTGTAATAATAATATTTTGAAAGGTAAAGGTTAAAATGTGATTATTAAAAGAACCCCATTTACCAACCGACACTAGATCCAAAACAAGAGCCCACATGGCCGAGTGGACAAAACCACCGAACACTGGTTTCTGGCTGACCACGTGGATTTTCCGGATTTTATTCACGTTGGTATACCTAAATGGGAGGCAGTTACCCATAAAGGTCCTTCCGGGTGGCAACTCCCTCGGCGGATGGCCTCAACCAAATAAATAAATAAACTAAGCCAAAACAGGAAATAGCGAAGTGCAGAGAGACAAAAAATTGAAAAATACTATGAATGCTACGATAAAATTGTGTGTTTAGAAAGAAAATATAGTAATAATAAATGTAAATTTTTCAAAATATTTTTTCCCATTAGTAATACGAAAAACCTTGGTCAAGGTGGCAACCTATCGCTCTGGGGGACTCGGGATCGAATCCGTTCCTACAGGGAACTTCTTGAACAACGTGTTTCCCAGTAGGTGGCTAGGGAGAGGTTCAGAATAGGAAGAGTCTTGTTATTTCGTCTTGTGATAATACGTTATGGGGTTTTATTAATAAGGAGAGCCAGATCATTTTGTGCCGCAAAAACGCTAATACTCGAATGATCTGCAGGCTTAAATAATGTAACAACTATAAAAAAAAATACATAAATATGCCTATTAGTGGATTACCTTATATTTATTAAGGTAATCCACTATTAGTTTATTATTATCTGTTGTTTATTAGTTTGTTATTACCACTGTTGATTATTACCTATTTTTTTAATCTTTAAACTTTACAAGGTAAATGTCAATTTAATTATAGGTTTAAGGGATAAAAAAGGTTAAAAAACACTGGTATAAATTCTTTTATAATAAATATTATCATAGGTTTTAAACTACAAAATACATAAAAATTGCAATTTCCTTACTAATATCCCATTTATATTTCATACCTTAAAATAGGATCTTTTTTTTTCATTCACGGGGATATTTTTAATTAAAATTTCGCTCGTTAGATTGATTTAAAAGAAATTTATATTAATGGTACCAATTCCTCTTTAAAATTTTCGCATGATTTAATCTCACACCCGATTTCGTTACATTTATTTAGCATTAAACCAAGCTGTTCGATAGTTTTTATGTATACATTGCATTTCATTTTTATTTTTAAAATATTTTCGATTCATTTATATACAAGAATTATTATTCTCCCGGTTCTCGTCGGAGGTTCGCATACAATGGAGCCTCCTACCCTAAGCTGGTCTAGGATTTCATTCATTCCGTTCTCGAAATTAAGAAAAGACAGAAGGACAACAGCAAAAATTTATATAAGTCTACAATTTTTTCAAGTTCCAGCTTAATAAGATAAAATCCAATCGTCAATTCGTCATCTCTTCCATCATCTAGGGATTGTTTGTTTATTTTGTTAAGGTAGGGCAGATCACTTGAGCAATCTGCCATGGAGGATGCCTTCTGGGAGGTCTTTTTAAGAATAACTGACCCCTATTCAGGCGATACAGACGTGGAGAAAACCCGAAAAAATCCACGTCCTGGCGAAGAGTGAACCCACCATCGAAATCCCGGTGTTCAGGGAATGGAACCGCTTGGCCACTGAGGAACTATCTAGATATTGAATCCTCCAAATTTGCAGAGATTTTTTAAATATATCTATATATATCTGGTATTATTAATGATTAGCTTGCTGGCTTGTAAGCTAGAGTTGCTTGGTTAATTTTGGATCTTTTGCTCTTTGTTTTTTTATCCACTTTGTTAAAAATGGATAGAAGAGAATAAACCACAAAGTTCAGTAAGCTTGACTATATGTAAGCATCTTTTTAATTATATCCTTCATAACTTTAAATATTTTAATTTAACTAAAAAAAATGTTTAATATTTAACAAATCACTTGTATGAAAATATTTCAACTTCTTTTTTTATCTTATTTATTCGGTTGTATTCGATTTATTAAGCAATTTTACAATAAATAAATTCATTTTTTTAAAACAAAAAAGAAAAAAATTTTAAATATGTTGAGAAAAAAAAAATGATTGCGTGCAATTTAACCATTAAACATTTTTTCAATCATTCAAAATTTATAAAGTAAAACAGTTAATTCAACTGAACGGAAAGTTTACTTATGTATATATATAAAAATTCTTCGTGTATTTATCAAATATGATAAAATATTTTTAAAATTTTCTTACTTAAATATGAAAAATGACCAATCAATAACTTTAATGTCATTCTGTCTTCATCTACGTCATGGGAAAAAACTTTTGCACAGCAGCATCTTGTTTAATTCTCGATCAAAATCAGAGAGAAGTGAGTGTAGTGCCATTTCTTTCTAAAAACCAACAATTTATTATCAACAAACCAACAACAATTAGCATTTATTTATTATTTTTGCCAATAGATGGCGATACATGTAAAGGATGCGAAATCTATACACTACCCCAATATTTTGGAGTAATATATAGCTTAGTGTCGATTTCGCAATGTACGTAATGCACATACAAACTTTGGTTTAGATCGGTTTAAGAATAAAGATTTGTATAAAGAACAAACCAACAAATCAACCATTAAATTAATTTTTATATATACAGGTTAAAGAATACTTTTAATTATATCTTCTGAAAATAAAATATGTTTATTCTTTCTTTTTTTTCATGTAATACGACATTGATTCTTTGCAGTTATTTTTATCATTAGATAAAGGGAAATTTTCGTGATTCAGATGAAACTCCCATTGACTCAGCTTTTAGAAATAGGGAAAAAAAATCAATCTCTTATAAAAATTCCTGTATCTAAATATTGAATCGTAGGTAAGGAGAAAATTCCATCTAAAACTATGAGAAGTTCACGGCACGTGTCTTCAGAACCGCTTTTTTAAAAATCGTAACTAAAGTTTAAAAAATCCAGCAACGAGTTGCGTAACTTTCCTGGCTGTTATGAGAATTTATTTTAAAAATAACTTTTATATTATTAATCATAATAAATAAATAAGATTGTATGTGGCGCCATCTGATAAGAGGTTTTGTTATTAAAAATTTCAATATTTTTAATTACTATAAAACGGGAAAAGACTTAATTTCATGGTAGATAAGAGTTTTCTTTAAAAAAAATTGCAAATGCTGACAAGTAAAATCTTTATTAAGTTGTACCCCAAGCAAAATTTGACACGTGACCACCCTATATTTCCTCATCCCCTCGATCTTTCACAACCAAAATTTAATAGAATGACTTAATGAAGATTTTATTCGTGATTAACATTTACACATTTTTTATATAAAACTCATTCCTACCCTCAAAATTAAGCTTTTTGATATTTTATAGTAATTAAAAATATAAGAAGTTTTTTTAAAATAATAAATCTCAACAGATGACGCCACAAACAATGTTATTTATTTTGTTTAATAATATAAAAGTTATTATTATTATTTTTAAAATAAAAACTCATAACAGCCTGAAAAGTTACACAACTCGTTGCTGGTTTTTTTGGGCTCGGGAGGTCTCAAAATGTGGAGATTTGCAAAAATCTCGGAGGGTCAAATTTGACACGATTCAATACTTTCTCTTATGTATACATAACAGCTGAAAAAGTAAAAACCTCAATTAAAACTTTCAAATGTTTAATTAATACATTCACATAAAGCCTTGAATTTTTGCAAGTTTATTGATGCTTATTTGTATACTCGATTTTTGCATTTATTAATAATTATATCTTTATCGAGAGTCACTGCCGTGACTCCTCGCTAAGTAAAAAAGTTACTGACTGACTACATATACAGAAATCAGAGTTTCCGATTTTTGGGGGTCGATTTCTCTTCCTTCAAACACCCGAAGTAATTCCGAATATCTCGTTCGAAAAAAAAAATATTTTCTCGGGTAGTTTCAAGATTTTCTATAAAGCGGTGGCCGAAATATAAACAATTTAAAAGTGCAAAAATCGCCATAAAATAAGCGTAACCTATTACATTTAAAAATATCAGTGCGCCTTAATGTTTTTCTCCTACCACCTTTGCGACTTCCGATATTGACGAAGAACCCTTGGTTGTAATTAGATCTTGATTTTGAAAGACGTTTTATAGTACATAAAAGATTCCTTTAAACGTAATTTTACAACATTGTCGTGCAGTGATTCTTCTGCAGAACAAATTTCTATGCTACCGATGTTAGCTCCAGATATCGAAGCCATCTTTTCGTTCTTTAGCAAACGAAGATGCAATTATAGAAGCATTTCGATTAAACAATGACTCTGTTGCCAGAGTAAGTATAGTACATATTTTATGAATATACAGAAAATATTTTCTTTTTAAATAAATAATAGAAATTCTAAAGGTTTCAATTTACTGTGCAATTTTCAACTTTGAGGATGCACTATAACTTCATCGAGTTTCATCAAAATGGGTGACTCCAACGTCATGCCGTCCCCTCATAAGTACAGTACATAATGGTCCTCATAGTTATATAATAATTTCTTACATACGTATATTGGAAATCGCAATAAATACAGCTTTTATGTTTATACATTATATACGAATAATGCAATTAAGTGCTTCTGCAGAAGAGAGGAGAGAGGCCAACGAGAAAGACAAGCCTGGGCATCGGTAAATCATGTGACTTAGTGTAAAGACACATAATTAAAAGTATTCAATTTTACATTCATTCTTAAATATTTACGTTTATATTACATGATCAATTATCGTTTGTGCTATGCTAGAACGCCATTTAAAGGCACTGCATTTGTCTTCAAATCAACTGCTGCTTAGCTGTTTGAGAGAGTTCACAGAATGCTGTACACTTTTACTGTGAAGCGTGCTTAATTTCAATACCCAAAAGACCGCTTTTTCAAAGGGAAATCATTCTTTAAAAGTATCGTTGCATGTAATGAAACATAAATGTACACTTTTGACACCGAAACAGCTCAACAATCCAGTGAATGGCGCTCGAAAGGTGAAACAAAACCGAAACTGGTTTTGACGTGGTCTTTTCCCACGTCAAAATCAGTCAAAAATCAAAGTCTTGACGAATATTTTCTTCGATTGTCGTGGTGTCGTGCATCACGTATTCCTTCCGACCGTCCAAGCTGTCGACAAAGAATATTATTTGAGCGTTTTGTGTGGTTTGCTTCAAGCAATTAGTAAAAAACAAACAGATTTGTAACGAGAAAACTCGTGGATTTTGCACCACGATAAGGCACTGGGACTTTTTCGACCCGTCCGAATTCGAGCCCGGGTTCTCCTAAATCGGTAGGCTGCCACCTTGACCGCTCGGTCATCGCTGTTTTCGTCCCGGTAATTTTCCGAATTTGTTTACTGTATTACGAAATACTCCATATATTTAAGTTGCAGGCATTTAATTAATAATCCTAATAAATATTTAATTAATAATAATTAATAAAATTTAATATTCGTCGTAATCAATGAAAAAACGAGACGTTTAACGTGGGCCGGCGTCGTGAAGGTTAATACGTATTCCACAATTTTTATACATTAAAAAAAAGATCGTCATACATTTTAATTACAATTTAAATTAAGAAATCTAAACTTTTCGAGAAACTAAAATAAATCTCAGAAATGTTTACAGAATTCAAATTTTAGAGGACGCTGGAAGCGGCAAGTTAAATTTGATCATTTTCAGCTAATGATGTGGCGCCATCTATTGCTGGACAAATTTAAAATTCATTTATTTTATGTTTTGATTAACGAATTTAGTTATTTTCTACATTTTATTTAATTATTATTAAGAAGGTAAGATCATACCTTCTTAAGATCGATATAACGATATTTTTATAATCTAAATATGAGCAGGGGCGGATCTACATAGAGACTAATAGGGCTTATCTCTCAGCCATATCATTGTTTATTTATATTGTACTCAAGTCAGTCTGATCCGTAACACACTTAGTACAAGAGTCTAGCTCCAAAGTAAAGATTAGTTCTAAATTATGCCGCTACGGCGAACAGCGCTAATCGCGGCAACTGGATTTGTCAGTTTCGGGTCGTAGTTACAATCCTTATCATTTGTTTATCGTACTGTCAACGTTGTTGAACTCGTTATACGTTAAATAAAATGGAATGTAGTGAATGTGATATAAAATATACCGGTATATTCTTGTGTTTTCTATTCATAATTATAAATTCTTTGTTCGAAATTATTAACTAAAAGGAAAAATGAAATAAATTTATGAACAGACACCTTGCTTAAAAATCAATTATTCTATTAAAAAAATTAATATTGTAAGATTATTAGATGGAATTATGAATAAAATATAACATAGGGAATTTAAAATTTGATATTTTTCCACCGAGAAAAGTGCTAGTATTATTCGTAATTGAACGTTCTGTAATATGCATAAATATATAACCTAAAAAGTATTACCGTTTGCATTAATTATAAATTCATTACTCACGTGGCATACGCGACCATTGTCTGGATAATATTATTTTGGAAAGGATACTTAAGATATAGAATAGACAGGGTTCCAGACTAAAACCTCCTCTCACTCACAGCCGATCACCCCGGTGGGGAGTGTAATGTTTGCTATAGGGAACCACTCGGAATTTTTTTCTTTAATAATTAAAACTTTTTAATTTCTAAACATTTATTTTTTTAACAAATTATAACATACTACATAATTTTATTACTTTATCATTCCTGTTATAGTCCTTTTATGCCTGTCTTTCGTATGTCTGTTTAAACTTTGCTTGTAATTTAAAATGCATATACTGCATTCCATTTTCAACAAAGACAACGAAATATTGAAACAAAGATAAATCCAATTGCCGCGATTAGCGCTGTTTGTCGTAGCGGCATAATTTAGAACTAATATTTACTTGGGAGCTACGGTCCAAAGAATGTCCCACACCCTCTCACCCTCTTTTTCTCTTTGTTTTCTGTAATTCCTTACAACCCAATGGAAAAGAGGAGTTAGAAAAGAAAGTTTTAGAAGCGAGCAGGAACAAATAACAAAGGAAAATATTCTAAAAAATGATTAAATTAATATATAAAACGCTACAGTGTTCTTGCGTTTTTATTCTAGTTATAATTTGTAAAAATTTTGGTTTCAACTTGTAAAAATATTTACACTGAAAAACTGCATTTTGACCTTTGTCACGTTATGAACCACATTGTTGAGGTTAAAAATCCTTCTAAGAGGTAATAAGTTGCTAATTGTGGAAAATGGTAAAAGTGTTGCATTTTCCCATCAAAAATAGACAAGGAAAATATGCCATTAAGAGACTGATATGTAGAAACTGCACCATTAGGATGTGTACAAATTGTTCACTATATCCATCATTCTTGATAACAAAAGTATATTAATTAACACGAACTAACCTTCTTTTCGTTATGTTTTAGACAATAATCTTAGATACTGAAACCGTGAGCCGAAGACAGATTGAAAAATTACCAATTCGAAATACATTTTTAAATAGGGGAAATAAAGTGAACTGTTTTAATCTCTGTCTCTATTAATTTCTTATATACACCAGCACACACATACACAGAATATTTTCCTTTCTTTTAGACTTGAGTTACGGAGGTCTCAAAACATGGAGATTTGCAAAAAACTGAGAATCAACTTTGACACGATTCTAATGCTTTCTCTTGTTATGTATACAAATCAGCCAGAGTTAAAACTCTTCCTTTTCTTTGCACACTTTTACACAACGAGTAAGAATATTCTAGCTCGTTGCCTTTACACAACACAAATGGCACGCCTCTTTGACTAAAAGGAAAATGGCGGACATATATTCAATTACAGATTAACTGTGATTCGACTTTCTTTAAACAAGACGTCGCTACAGCCACTCTATACAGTATATTCTAACTCGTTAGTGACTATACCGTATAATGTACCGGAATTTCGCATTGGTAAATTAATCGACCGAACTTTTATATTTTATCTTAAATAGTTATGCCGTAAGAATGTTACGTAATCATTAATGTAATGGACGTGCAGTGAATTTCGGGCGAATTGGAATCTCTCCCTCGACACCCAGTCAACCTGCCTGGCCGAACCCACGACGGGTGTAGAGGAAAAGGCCTACTATTTCCTACTAGACAAAAGGAAGAGAAATGACAAAAAACTTAATATAAGCAAATTAAACTTTCATGTTATATTAATCGTCGTACTTCTTAAATCAAATAATTTGATAAAATCGAAACTTATCACACAGGAAAGTATCTAAATGTCTACGTGGAATTGTCGTTATGTAGAATGCATGTCGAATATAAATCTCTGTTCGGCTGCTAACAATTTTTTTTAAAGAAAAAAAAGACTGAACCCGAGCAAACGAGTCGAAAGAAATTTTAAAATGTTTGTATATTAACTATTGAAAGAGAGATAAGGAGTGTCATGTGCCAAAAAGTATCGAAAACTCAAGTGTCGTAAGGTGTGTCATATGCTGAATATTTTAATTGTGCTGTCCGGATATTTTTATATCCGATATTGCACAGATATACACGCGTAGTACTCGAACCCAATAGCTATATGTAATTTATAGCAAATTACATATAGCTATTGGGACTATTGGGAAGATTTATTGTAATACGGAACGAAAAGCAAATAATTATAATTAATTAGTATATTTTTGATATTCCATTTATCTTTCTAGACTATGTCAGCTCTTTCATCAAATGTCCCCTGTTTCTTTACCAAAAATTGAAAATATACAGCAACGAGTTGCATTTGGAGGATAGCAATGGGAACAACAAAATAATATATAATACTATTTATTTTTGAGGTCATCATAGAAGGGGCATCATGGCATCCATCCTCAGTGATCTGTAGCGATCGGATGGCCGAGCAGTCAAGGTAGCCTGCCGCTCTGGAGAACCCGGAATCGAATCCGGACGAGTCGAAAAATTCCTGGGGATTTTTCGACCCGTTGGGGATGGTCCGTCCGGATATGTCGGGCCCGTCCCTTATCACCCGGCCGTCCCATTGTGAGCCTGGCCGAACCCATAATGGGCTTGCTAAAAAGAGGCCCTCTTAGTGCCTACATGGAGGAAAGAGTTTCAAAAAAATTTTCAGTGATTTTTAAATGAATCTTTCTTCAGAGGCAAAGACAGCTCTTGTTCCATTCAGAAAATTCTGTAATTAATTAATGGCACGGTATTTTCTTGTATTGCGATATGCAAAAAATTTATGGGCTAGTTAATTATTATGTTTACATTAAATATATAAATCAATAAAAATAAAGTGTCGGACTTAAAAAATCATTCAAATTAATTATTAAATACAAAGATTTTATGAAATTAAAATTACAATATTCCGTAAAGATGTAGTAACACATCTGAAGATTGGGAAATGCACGAAATTAACGTTGACGTTTCTTCGCCAGTGGTTGCAATACGCGTGAAGTCCCTTTGATTCACTTAATTGGATTAAACTGGCAATTGCTGTGAACCGATATAATATTACGAGCGATTTCGCACGTTTGATTTTTTCTCATGCAACCGAGTGTGCCGCATTCAATAGTAAAAGCGTTATTTGAAAAATAAAATAATCGTATCGTTATTCTAATTGAAATATACGTTTATTCATTTATTTAGTATTTAAACTTTTAAAAGTAAATTAACGTTTTAAAGTATTCTATTATGTAAATTTTCTAATATGGCGCACAATATTCTGCTTATCCATAAGAAAGTGAGGAAATTTTTTTATTGTTATATAGGAGTATTATAAATGCGATAATAAAATAAATAAATAAATATTATTTAAAATAGATTTCTAAATAGATTTTTCAAGTGTATTTTCAAAAATTCAACCTATTGATGATTGTACCGAAAGTGATGCGGTTTATCACTTTCATATCATCCAATTTATTATATTATTTATATTAATAATTTTATTATTTAAACTTTAATCTTTTAAAAAATTCTAATATATAATATTAAAATTTACTTCAAAAAACTTGAATATTTTATCATCAATATCTCCTTTTAATTTTTTTATACAAATTGCATACAAACAGCATATTTACAGTCGACCCCCCCTATAACACTGTTGATTATTCAGTTTTATATGAATTCCGTGTTGTACGAGTCACTTAGATTTTATAAATATGTGTGCCGGGCTGTGAACGGCTCACGTATTTGTAAAATCTAAGTGACTCGTACAACACGAAATTCATATAAAACGGAATAATCAACAGTGTTATAGAGGGGTCGACTTGTATTTTATTTTAATATAAAAATTTTTCATTTATCTTATAAATACAGCCCGTTATTTAACATATACATTAGTAGACCTTACTTATACAGTAAAGCCAGTGATAAAAATAGATGAAAAATATTTATATACTACGGTAACATAAAGCACATAATTAACGAATAAATAAATAAAAAAAATATATTATAATCAAATTCCGGATGAATAGTTTACATTTTAGAATTACCAGATGAGTAACGATCCGCATCAACAAATTTTGCACAGTCGAGTAAGTAAATCAATCAATAAATTTGATATAACCAGTCGACCCCCTATAACACTGTTGATAATTCCGTTTTATATGAATTCCATGTTGTATGAGTCGTTTAGATTTTACAAATACGTAAGTCGTTCATAGCCCGGCACACGTATTTATAAAATCTAAGTGACTCGTACAACATGGAATTCATATAAAACGGAATTATCAACAGTGTTATAGGGGAGTCGACTTGTAATGTTATCCATTTTTAGATGTATCTTCTCTAATAAGTTTACGGTAAAAGTGCTTTTTCTTAGGTTATATTATACATTAAAAAAGTAATAAATAACTTCCTATCGATTTTTTAACTTTAACTTAAGCTGTGCGCTTCGTAAAAAAAAAACAATTGTATGCCGATCCATAATTAATTAAACAATAAAATTTAATATAATAGCCGCTCTCTTTGGAATTAATATAATATATTTAATAAGCCGTTTCGTTTAAAGATTTAATAATTCACCGCTGTCATTAAAGACGAATTTTATAATAAAATTTATAGTTTTTTTTAAATACTATTTTAATACTATAAAAAAATTTTTTTTCATTAATTAGACTACCTTAAAATTTAAATAAAAATTAAAATATTTTTATTTAATTATAATTAAAAATAGAATGAAATGCATTTGATTTAATGGTGATTAATTTAAAACATATCCTAATAGTTAAAAAAACTACATTAAAAATAATAAATAATTAAAATTTATTTCTTTAATTTGTAATCTAAAACATTCGAAATTAAATTTTAAAATTTATTCTTTATTTTTTTTTTTTTGGGTATTAATCGATACAACTGCGAAATAAATGGCCCGTTGCTTTACATAATTAAGAATATAAAATCAGCTTACGTATAGGACGAAGGAATCAATAAACAGATGCTGTATTTCAACGTATTCTAATATTATCGAATAATAGAATCGTCGGAAGAAAGCCAATCGATTATATTCCTTATAAAGTTATATAAATATATTTTAAATTTAATTTTTTAATAAAGATTTTAATCTATTCGGGCGAACCTATACAAAGATCTAATGCAGTTTTTCCCGTTATTCAACAACTCGTGCGTTTATACATAATTAAACTTATTTTACCTAAAAAGAAACAGGAATAATAATAATAATAATAATAATAATTTAAAGGTCAAAACGAGTTATGTATACATTTTTTTTTTATTTTTTTATTTTTATATATAATTTCTCGTTTCTTTATAACGGTACAGACGAATAGAAATCCGAACCTATCCCAGAAAGCATTTGGGCGATACTGCGGTGACGTCACCGAACAAAGAAAAATGGCGGAGACTGCATAAAGCAGTACAGCGATATTCGTATCTTTGTTCTAAGGTGATAAAAAGTTAGTAGAACGCTAGATATACGTTATATGGAAATGGCTAGTGCTAGTAGTTCATCCAGATCGGAATTTATCGTCGGTGGAAAGTATAGATTAGTACGTAAGATAGGAAGTGGTTCGTTCGGAGACATTTATTTAGGCATCAACGTCACAAATGGAGAAGTAAGTTAAATAACAAATATAATAATGATTATTTACGTAAAAGTTACGATAAATAATCAAATGACTTCGTTAACGTTTAATTAATTAAATAAGATTACGTTTATAATTAATGAGAATTTATATAGGTTGAAGTTTAGTCAATTAACATCTGGATAGATCGACGACCTAATTTACATAAGTTTTATATTTAAAAAAGATGAGTTATTTGTATAAATTCGATTAAGATTTAAAAATGTTATTCGATACTCTCACTCTCTCACTGTGATGCTGTGTAATAAATGACTCTACCTGGTCTTATTGGCAGCTGTGAGATAGAATGGAATCCATTGTCTTTTATTATCTTTCTCTAATCATTGTCAATTGTAAATAGAATTGTGATGTATAAAAAACATATTACATGTTGATTTCTGGTGAATTTTATGTATTAATAATATATTCTTTATTATAGATTGTAATAGTCAATATATTATAATAACAAAAGAGGCATAATCTTGTTAGACTAATGTTGTTTTTTTTTGTAATTGTAATGTAATAGAATGTGTGTGAAATGTTCTAACCTTTTTAAATTACGTCTTCTCTCTCTTCTTACCTAAATTGATTAGATTGCTACGAGGTAATTAACTCGTGACGATGAAACCGTCGATGGTTATTCAATATCTCGAGCGCTTCGAAAGTTTTCGGTATAATATATATATGTGTGTGTTTAAATGGCACATTTTTGCGAGATAAAATTGTTATCATATAAATATTCAGATTTACTTTTATGATGTCGAATTCGAAGATTAAGTTCGTTTAAATTATGATAAATTTTGTTCGTCGGTTACAAAAATTTCTAAACGTTTTAGAGAAGATACGTTATTTATTCCGTACTAGATTTTTAAAAGCTCGACGACGTTTCAAAAATGGCAAAATAGACCTACGAGTTAAGGTCGTCGCTTATAGTTTGCTGCTTCTATATATTTTTTGTTTTAATGTTTCTTTTTTTTTTCATTCTTTTTGTTCGTTAATTGCTAATAATTTATATACATTGAATAATTATAGTTTAAAAATGTTAATTGTTAAGTGTTATGAAAGTCTTTGTAATTTATTCACAGATTCAATTATGGTAGTTCTAAATTTGATTTTACTGACTGAAGATATCAAAAATGAAACTTGTAGTTATAAAGTTGATTATTTTAATTTACTTTATTAAAGCTTATAATTGAATTTAATAACATTGAAATCAAATTTTCTTATCATCTTTCCATTTTTAAAATTCTAATCATTCATTGAGATAAAATAAAAATCATTTTACAGTTGCTTTTCATTTTTCTTTCACCAGTAATATCTATCAAATAAAATAGTTTACAAAAACCAAATATCAAAGTTATTTACTGTCAAAAAAGGAAAAGCTTCAGTGGGTAATACTTATTACAAAAATAACATTTATTTTAAAAACAATTGTTTTGAGTTTAGTTTTACATTTTCTTAGTAAAAGAATAATTCATAATGATAAAATTAGATTTAATTATTATAAACATCAAATGAGAGAAGTTTGTTTACATTTGTAAATTAGATGTTTATATGTATTATAATACAGTTTAATATAATTATCATCAGTATTTATATCTTATCTTATTACATTAAAATGTATTACTTTTTATTTATTCAATAATACAATATTTTATTTTTAAAACACTGTAAATCTTTCAATAAAATGCTAAAAAAGTTTTAAGAGCAGAAACATTAGAGAGGTTGCGGCCTTCTTTTTCAACGCGAAAACGTGTAAGTCGGACATTCAGCGCCTCTTTCTTATAAGATATAAGACTAGAAGTTTGACAATGGTGTTTGGATAGTCAGTGGAATCATGCTCGATATTCCAAACTCCATTGCAAAACTTCTAGGGAAGTTTTTAGGAAAGCAGCGCTGAACATCCGACGTACACGTTTTCGCGTTGAGAACATCGGCTGCAACCTCTCTATTAATTCAATAAATGTTTTTTGGAATAATTTAATTTTTAATTTGAATTGATGTCGTACTAATTGTGTGATTCTTGACGCATTTTGTTGTTTAAACTCTGGTATAAAGTAACCCATATTTCGGGCAAGTCGAGGGTAGGGACGTAGCATGCATCCGTGGTCATTCGCATGCGCTGCTTGTCGAGTGAATTGATGTCTCTGAAAGATTCTACTTATGATTATGATTTCTTTTTGTACTGATTTGAAAGTGGGATTTTTGTTTTATCTCAAATGTTTTATCAAATTAAAGTTTCTCGCTCCTAAAACTTTTTTAAAGTTTTGTCTTTAATTAAGCTATGATAAATGAATTGATAGGTTTACTAAAGAAATTTATTTGGCTTAGAACTAGACTGTAATAAATTTGAATGAAAAATTGCTATTTTCAAATCTTTGTTTAGAGAAATGGTATTACTGTGTAAAAGTATTTTAAAAGGTGACGTCACCGAACAAAGAAAAATGGCGGAGACTGCATAAAGCAGTACAGCGATATTCGTATCTTTGTTCTAAGGTGATAAAAAGTTAGTAGAACGCTAGANTAAATATATTTTAAATGTAATTATTAAGAATTTTTGAAAAAATGTTTTAATTAAAATTGAGATTTTTTTTCACATTTTATGGATTATGTTTTTGAAGTATAAGCCTAAGTAATAATGTGTAGTCTTGTTTTAAAAAGTAATTTTAATTATATATCTTTCAGGAAATTTCAAAGTGAAAAAGTTTGAAAACAATAACTTAAAGAATTAAATTTTATTTGTAAAGATGCATTCATTTCACTGAGGTGTTTTATATCTATTTTATAAATTTAGGAATGTTATATGATCATTTGTTGTTTTTTTTTTATATATATATATTATATTTCATAGTAATTCTTATTTTCAAAAAAACTTTGAAGTATTAAAATGTATTTGTTACTAAAAATCCTGTTCTAATACACAACAATGTTGGAAAAGATACAATAAAGCAAATATAAGATGTTTGTGTAAAACACAAGTGTATAAGAAATGGCCATTCAAAACATTAGTAGTCATTTTTGAATTTTTTTAGAAACTATTTGATTACCTAGGATATGAATATCAAAGTTGATTGCTAATTGATTCAGCCATTTTACATATTAGGAAGATCAGAATTATTAATGGTCTGTGTTAAGGACATTTTAAGAAAAATGATTATATTAGTTGTGTTAGGTAGAAGACTCATAGTGTGCTATATGACTGGGCTCAATTCTGCTATTGTGTATAATTCTGTCAATTAGCATGGATGTGTTTCAGGATAGTTTACTAACATGTATTGATTATTAAAAATATTGCATTTTGATTTAACTTGAACTCAGTTTTCTTATATCAGTAGATGGCTATATCTTTTCATCTGGCCAACAATTTATTAGTTTTTATTTATTTTTTTTTACTTTATTTTGTGATGCTCATATTTTGAATTGTTATATTATACTGTATATACTACTCTGTACAAAATTAAAACAGATGTTTAAATAATAGCAGCTGTTTAATCATTATATAAGCATTTTCCTAATTTTTCAATGTTGCATTATTATCAACATTATACAAAATATAAAAAAAGATTTTATCTTCTTGGAAGCATTTTGTAAAATGATGTTTAGATTTTCAAAATTAGAAAAGAAAATAACAGTTTTTCTCAAACAATTTTGGGCAATCAAGCCCATTTTCAGGAGACATACAAGTGAATCAGCTTCATAGATGACTTACCCACTAAAACTGTTCATTTGTTTGTTTCTAGATGATGGACTTGGTTGCCTGAAAGTGCTTTAGAAAAACTGCTAAAGCAGATTTTTTTATTGTTGTTCTATCCTTTGTATCTTATATCAGATTGTAAAGACGAAATTTAGACATTTTTATGTTTTCTAGAAATGAGTGGAAAAAATGTTCTAGAACATTTAATGTACATATATAAGTAGCATAAGCAAAGAGCTTTCATCACATATTTTGTTAAAAATAGATACATCAATATCTGACAATGAAACTTTCAAAAGAATACGTTCACATGTTGTCACTTTAAAATTTGTCACAATGCAACTGGGCTCGTGATCTCATCTGCAAAGCATTTATTAAAGCATTCATGGGTTAACAAAGGTCAACCAGCTTTTGCAAATGTCAAAGAACTGATAATGCAGAAGAAAGTGATGAACTGTATTTGTTTGACATCACTGGAGCTGCTTCTGACCAACATCACTATCACAAAAGAACTCTGCTGTGAACAACTGGATTGTTTGAACACCAGGATCAAAGAACTATATCCAAAAATTGACAATAATGATATCATCATAACAGAAGCGTATAGAGCAAAGATAACCTTAGAGAAGCTGGCCAGTCTGGGCTTAGAGGTTCTGCCTCAACCACCTTTATAGCCCAGACTTGGCATCAACTGACTACCATCTATTTCATGCCCTGCAGAACCATACTGCCAATATTACAGTGATGCTGTAGACTTTCTTCAAAGAAAAATCCCAGTGCTCAAAGGATTGAAAGTTTGCAGTGAAGTTGGCAAGATGTGATTTTATATTGATGGTGATTACCTACCAGGCTGAACTGTAATCATTGTTGAGTTAATTGTCGATAAAAAAACTTTAATGTCTAAATTTTACTTTTGCAATCTGATATAATCTGCATAGAGTAGAATCTGCTTATTGTAATCATGGATATTGTTATCAATTGTTTAATTCCTACCTCTTCATTTGATATGTAACCAATCTGATAATCAATTTAAATATGTTGGTACAAGTGTTTAATGTTATTGGAATTAGCATGTCCCAAAACATACAAGTTAAAATATACTTAACAATAACTGGAATCTTATTCATATTTTCAGGTAACTAGGCAATTTTCATACTATCATTCTTAATATGTAGCTGATAATGAACAATCAATATTAGTTATCAGTCAGCTAGTTCTGTAAATGCTGAATATCATTTTATTTGCTGGTAGTACAGTAATTTAACTTGTTAACATTTCTTCAGTTATATATTATTGCTGTTTATGTAATACATGTGCAAAGACAATGTTTGTGTTTTGTGGCTGGAATTACCCCATCCCTTAGACTATTTAGTTCTGCACTGAAAATAATTCCCTAGTAGAAAATATCATAAATTCTGAAATTAAAAATAAAAGCATCTTAACTAATTTTCTTTTGAAATTTTTATTTAAAATTAAATAAATCATGCATTTTAAAAGAAATAAATAAAATGTATCTATGACTTTATTTCCCAATTACTACCAAATCAAAAAATTATAATACACAGTGTAATATAAAAACTGTAATAAAAATATATATTGAAGATATATATAGAAATTACATATTATTTTGAAAAAAAAAAAATAAATACAACACTCATAAATGAAACATGCAGAAAATGTCACATCATGCCAACACATCACTTCTGGTTGCAAACTTTTGGCACAACCAAAAGTTTGCAACCAGAAAGACAGATAACTTACGTAGACATAATCAAATAGCAAATATATTACACCAAGAGCTTGCAAAGAAATGCCAATTATTAGACATCCACAAACCATACTACAAATACATTCCACAGACAGTATTGGAAAACAATACGCACAAAATATACTATGGCATAGTTATAATCACAGATAAAACAATTCACCACAACAGACCAGACATCACACTCATTGGCAAACACAATAAAATCACATACATTATAGACATAGCCATTCCAAACACTCACAATGTACAAAACACATGCAATGAAAAAATTAGCAAGTATACAGAACTCACCCAGGAAATAAGGCATCTGTGGAGGATGGATAGGGTGCTTATTGTACCTGTCGTTCTCTTCTCTGCAGGTGTCATACCACACATGCTACACAAATGCCTGGGCACATTAAAATTGAATAGAAATACATACATCACACTACAGAAGGCCACTGTATTGAATACATGTCATATTGTTAGGAAATTCCTGAATATAGACACACCTATTTAATTTTTGTCTTGTTTTGGTTGCTATGCCTTGACTCTGGTCTGGCATAGTGCACAGCATCTGGTGTCAACCAAGTATAACTCACTAAACCCAACATAATAATAATAATTAATAATCTTCAAGTTATACATTTGTAATTGTTTTAGCATGTCCTTTTAATGGCAGAGTTAATAAAACTAGAATTTCCATCAACTTTTGTTTTTACTTCACTTAATGTTAACAATAATGAAATGATATCAGTATAAATTAGTTCCAAAGTAACTACAATAAGCTAATTTTACTGTATGAAACTACATTAATCTTACTCACTAATATGAATTGTTTAAGTTGAAGCATACTTCTTACATAAAAATTAAATGGTATAGTCAAGAGGACATAAAATATGCTTGCAGAAAAATTCAATATCTCAAAAGATATTGAAAAATGCCAAAAAGGGGCTGGTGATTTGAATTTTGTTCTCCCAAAAGTATTCAGAGTGATAAAAGATTTAAGGTGGCTTATATATTTCTCATGTCTGCTGATAGCCACAAAGACAATTCAAATTCACAAAAATGAAACAACTGATACTTATGTCATAGTTCATAAAATATTTTAAAATTCAACTGTGCACCCTGTACATTATGATGTCTGAGCAGTTGATTAAATTAATGTACTGTCTACTATTAATTAATGGGACAATACCAAAATTTCTTCCAATTCCAATTTCGATACAATTCCCTATTCTTTTAAATACTTTCTAAAGTTTATTTTAGTGTAGAAAAATTAATGATTTACATTATGAGCACTGTACATCCATTAATTAATAAACATAAGCTTAAGAATGGAAAACGATGGGAAATCCAGAATCAAGCTTTGGAGAATTTTCAGATTTCTTTCGATTTATATATGGATATGCATGCTATTATTGTGTACTACAAAATAAATTTGTAATCTTATTTCAGATAAAGTTAATATTGCAACACTACCCTTGAAGAAATTACAGCTAATTCCCTTTTACTGAAAGAATTATCCTATCATGTCATCTAAGATCTCCATGTTTGGAAACTGCTTTGTTGTTTGGTGTGACAACTGGGGAGGGGTAAATGAGACTTCTTTTTTAATGTTTCTTGTAATCAGTATGCCTTATAAATGCTTTAATTCCATCGTATTTATCACTAAATGAGGTTTGGCAGATGATGCAACATGCCAAAAAAAATATCATCGCCATGAATTAACCAAGTTTTGAATTCATTCACTTGAGCCAGGTTTTCCTAAATGTACAATTGCGTGAACTTTTTTCAAGGAAAAGAAGAATCAAATGAATGCCTAGACTGACTCAGCTTGAAAAATCAATTTTAAAACTCAAAACGATAGTAAACTTAGTGCAAACAATTATTTTTATTTAGAATCTTGCGAATCCCATATGAAAATTTAACGTACTACAGCATCATTCATGAATCATAACAAAAACTTTCATAATCATAATGGAAAAGTTATTTTATCATTAAAAACACTTCTATGTAGGCTAAAAGTAATTTAGTTTGAACACCTTAAATACTTTTTTGCACAGCCTGACCAAAGTTTTTGGGCAAGCTGAAAGTTATCATAGGCCTATCTCTAGCACTAAACAATAGGTAGAAACATTATTTGGTGTGAATAAAAAAATAATATGAACTATTATAAAGCCCATTATATCTAAACACACATTCACTAATTCTTTGATGCTCATTAAGCTGGTGATCGATTTTTGTTTTCCCAAAAGTATTCAGAGTGATAAAAGATCTAAGGTGATTTACAGATTTCTCATATCTACTGACAGCCACAGAAAGACAATTCAAATTCGCAAAACCATTTTTACTCCACACTCCATTGTCTGAAAATAACAAGCAGTGCCAGCAGAATAGTTTTAATTTAGAATAGGTTTAATGTTTTAGATCCAGCTAACCAAGGTATATTTGCATATTGAGATATTTTAAAATGTTGTACATACTTTCAATCTGTGAATAATGGGTTCAACCTCATTCTCTTAAATGGAAATCTTCATTTTTATTGAATTTTATGATTCTGCATTGAAAATAGCAGTTCCCATGTAAGAAAATGAAGTTAAAGCGAATGTTAACTTAAATGAAGTTATTGACCCTGTTTTTATCAATTATAGTCTCATCCTGTGCCCCTTTAAAATCTAACATTTTTGGTTTTTTATTTTATTCTATTCTACAGCGTACATATTTTTCAAGTTATTCTAGTGGATTGATTAAAATGGACCTTTTGTGTGTGTAATAGAGAAGTACTGTATACGTATATTTATATAAATACTTCTGCACATCTACAAGACATTTGAAAATAATGACTGTATATTGCTACTTATCAGGCAATGGATGGATGTGATAAAAAGAAAGAAGAAATAATCTGATTTGATACATGCTCTAGCCATCTCTAATCTAGTTGATAACTCAATAAAAGTCATATAAATTGATCCTTAAGCCAAATGAAATCAAACACTAAAGAAAAATCCAATACTATCAGTGTCTTACTGCATTCTAGAGTGGCTATGATGTCCTCTTCAGCTTCCATTTTAAATAAAGTTATTTGCAATCAAATGAAAATGTTAAACTTTTTTAATGCATTTTTATGATCTAACCAACAATTTTAATTTTAAATTTTTCTATAGTATTTCATTGTTGATTTGATTAGTTTATTAAATAATGAAAGTATAAAACAGCATATGGTTTTATGTTAGGAACATTCCATGTTTTAAACAAATTATCATCTATATCTATCAGCAGTTACTTGATATAAACAAAATAAAATATTCTTGATAAATTAAATAAGTTTTACTGAGTAGAGGAAAGAGATGTGCAATTATTAATATTGTTGATTTATGTGATCCAATAAAGTATGAGTTTTCTGTTAACAATTCTATAACATAAGCAATGTTATTTGATTATAAAATGCACAATTAGTCATTATTTAATACCTTTGCTTACAGAAAAGACTGTAAATTATGAAACAGGAACAAATGACTCCTTTTGTGTATACATTAGAAAGAAAGATTTGAAACTATTAGCCATAAATATTTAATTGGATTAAATTAAATTACTTTTTGGGATTTACAATTTCATCTTCAGATATACCGAATTCAATATTAAAATTTTGAGGATTCAAAAAGTACATCAGGTAAGGTATATAAAAAGTAATATAAAATAATGACAAAAAGAAGAAACAGAGAACACTGCAATCTAAACAATTAGTTTGGAAGAAAAACAAAGTAATTTATGATTAGTTAAATTGGCAAATGGTGTTACAACTTTTTATTACAAGGTATGTGAACAACAGCAATTAAACAAGTAAACAAATGAGAGGATGATCACCCACATTTGGGTTGCACATGGACATAAAAGAAAGCTTCGCGTGCAATGTCCTTCTGATTGGTTGGAAGTTGGTTCCCAAAAAACCTTTAAATTTGGAGAGACTACTGGAAAATAGGTGGAGGATAAGGCTTGTAAGGATAGCTCTTAGATCTCAGATACTTGGCAAGCCCACTGAAGATAGGGAGAGGAGCTATGCTCCTTTGCAAGGGACGCTGAGGCATGAGTGAGTTCTGAGATTGGATGAAAGTGCGGATAGAGCCTCTCCACTGTACAGAAATTAAGTTGACATCCCTGATTATTCTAATTTGTCCTCGTTTGTTATTATGTCAATTGGTAGGGTGTGATAACTTGATAAACTGTATTATTTTGTAAATAAACTGTATATATCAAACAAGTTGAGTGTGGATTTCTTACGAACCTACTGTAAATTTGGAACATCACGGGCCATGCTACTCAATAAAGCTGCTTGACAAGACTGAGGACAGAGATGAGGAATCTTCACTAGCAACATTTCTTGAACAACAGATTTTTTTAAAACACAATATAAAATATATAGTAAGGTATAATTTAGCTCAGAAAAATATAAATACCAATGCTTAGAAGAAGCTTGGCTGGGACTTTTTCAGGGGCAGACTCTTGACCAGAGGGAAACATAAGCCACACTCATGGATGTAGTTCATTTTCTTCTCTTATCTTATTTATTAATGGGATCTTAATGGTGGCAATAGTCAGCTCTTTAACCATTCTAAACAAAAATCTCTTAATTTGTATAGAATGTCTGTGTATTCCTGTTGAGGAACCACTTTCTTATTTGTAAAGAATTCTTCTGCTAAAGCTATAGATAAAGGATCTCAAATGTGGAAAATTATGTTTAACCATCCTAGTCTTAAGGATGCAATACATACTGTCTATGTAGTATCCATCCTATTGTTTATTTTGATTGGGATTAAATATACTCCATTTTTTGCTCCTTTTGTAGCATTTCTTTTTTTATTTTTGATCATATCATATATATATTGTAAGTAGTCTAGTGGTCATCATATGTGTTCTTTTTGCCAAATATCAAATAACCAAAAAACTTTGTGTAGTTTTATAAAGTTAGTACATAATTAATTTCAAATTAGTATCTCTTGTAGATTGTACTTTATTGTTATTACTGTTATAAATTTAGACTTTCACAGCAGTTTGAGTAAAAAATTTTAACTGTGTAGCTGTTTACAATAAATGTGAAAACATGTCAAAATGTGAGCTTCAAATAGTTATTTGAGCATGCTTACTTGTTTACAATAAATGTGAAAACATGTCAAAATGTGAGCTTCAAATAGTTATTTGAGCGTGCTTACTTTATTGACTTTAAACATGGGACAAATGTTACATAAGCTTTGAGAAAGATATGCACAACATTCAGAGAAGGAGTGGTTAGTGTATGCCTGGCCCAAAAACAGTATAAAAAATTTGCATCAGACTATCTCTCATCTAGATATACCCAAGATATATCCCCCATAAATGGTGGGAAACAGTTAGTAATTGATAACAACAAATTAAAGAATCTCTTGAGCCAAATTTGAGACAAACATATGGACAGCTTGCAGAAAAATTTCGTGTGTGTAATGAAACCATTTGTCTGCACTTACATGGGAAAAGTTGTAGATATTTTCAATTTGTTTATCTCTTCTTTATCATAAGAGCAAGCTGTTTTTGGACAGCCTACTGATATACTATGAAAAATGGATCATATACTGCATACCGCACTCCTTTGGAGAACTTGCACCTTCCATATCAAAATCTTCACTTCTTCAACAGAAGATTTTGTTATGTGTTTGATGGAATATAATAGTATTGTTTATTGTAAACTCTCACTCTCAGCCAAACAATCAATGGGAACTTTACTCTGCTCAGCTGCAGTGCGAACATGAGAAGCTTTTCCAAAACAGCTAGTGCTGATTTATCTCAAAAGGTGTTGTTTCTTCAAGATAATGCAAAATCTCACTTCAAGAAAAGCTCCAAAGCCCTTGGGAAATTCTACTCCACCCACCATATTCATTAAAGTGATTTTCTTGATGTTTTAAGATCCAGGTCATTTTGTTCCTGTATCTCTTCTTACATCTTTCTGTCACCTGTAATAGCATTAGCCACCATATTCACCAGACCTCTTTCAATCTGATTTTCACCTTTTCTTGTTACTTGACAATCATATGCATAACCAACAATTTTGAAATCAAGAGGAATTAGAAAAGCAGTTTAATGAAGATTTTGCTGCTTAAGACAAAGAATTTTATAAGAGGGAATTTATAAACTTGTTTCTTATTGGGAATGCACATTTAATATTTTTACAAGTTTATTTCAATTTTCTTGTATATTTCAAATATTGTTAATTTTAAAATACCATTTGTTTCACATATTGAGACGTGAATTCCATACACTTATTGCTATTGAATGGTTTGGTTCAAAAGTTTGTTAGTAGATGCAGTTGTTCTCTTTCAAACATCAGAATTTTAATGTCAAATATCTGATGATGGTGATATATAAAATTCCAAGAATTGTTTAATCTAATTAAATATTTATGACTTCTTTTAACAGTTTCAAGTATTTTTTTCTTTTTAATGTAGATACTTTACATAAGTAGATAAGATGCTAATGATTTCTTAATATTTAATGAATCTGGAAGGAATGTTCTTTCATTTAAAAATTTACATTAGATTCTATTGTTTTGTTCTAATTCCTTACTTTCTGACTTACGAATTAATATTGTGTGTATGTTTGTGTGTTTTTATTATCGAAGTCAGCTTATTTTTAATGAATGTAATCTATTTCTTGTACTAAGCTAAAGGTATTCAGCAAAAACTAGGCTGTAACTAACCAGTATATCATAATTTTTATACAGAAATCTGTAGATAAATGGTTTTCCTTGATGATGATCGATTAAATAAAGGCATCTAATAGCTATCAAGAGAAAAGAAAAACTACAATAAAAACAAATGTAGGAAACCATAGCCATTTAATAAATATGAATATAGGTGAATGTAGTAAGTACTAAATACATGAGAACAATTTAGTACATTTCCAACATTTTAAGGAAATTTATAATAGATGTGTAGTGCATATCATTAAATTTCAGGATATTAAATTAAATTCCAATATTAATAAATCAATTTTTTTAATGTTGACAAGAATATTATTTTTATCTATTGGAAGGCTTTAAATTTGAATTATATCTACTACTAAAATTATAAAAGTTTATTGGGTATATGCAATAACAATTAAGTGAAGATATCTAAAATGTACCCAATGGATTTTAATCAAACACTTATACTAAAATCCAACACGATGATACTTTTAAACATAAATATGTTGATTGCACGGATTTGCACTAATAATAATGTTAAGGCATTTATGAATATTTAGATAAGGCAGATTAACAAATATTCTACCAAAATCGGGAAGAAGTTTCATTGAAACATTTAGCATGCGGCATGGTGTACTGTACATTCCTTTTTTATGTATTTAATTAACAATGTAGTCACTAGGCCTAGACATTTTGATGATGATAATTGCTAACAATGAATACATAACTGGAATTATTGTGTGAATATAGAATTTAATAAATTTTCCTTATTCATAAATTATCAAAACTGGGAAATAATTAATAAATTATCGTTACATATTAATATTTAATTAATTAATATAAATTTTTGTTATACTGAGCTGTAGATGTATTTTTGATTCAGTCTTCAACACTATAACTGAAGGAATATTTTTAGAATGGCTATTGATTTATTAAATATTATAAATTCTATTCTTGTGATTGATTTTTTTTTGTAAATTTTGTAGTTTTTGATATTTTCAAAAAATACTTTTACTTAGTAACTGAAATAATGAAATTTATGATAATTTTTCTACTTATGTATTAGGGTTTCTCCAATGGGCTCCCGAGAAATCCGGGATCCTGGCTGTTTTTTAACCCGGGAAATTGTTCTTGTCCTGAGAAATCCCACAAATTTCTTATAAATTCACTTTTTTTTTATTTTGTGTTAAAGTTGAGGAAATTTTGCAAATAGAAAGTATAATTAACCCATAAATTGTCAGAATACATTTGTATTTATTAATTTTAAGCCTGCTTATTAGTTTTTTAAATTTTTGCATATTATGTTACAGATTGTCAATAATCAATATGTAGCCTATTTGTAAGACTCTGAAAATTCTTTACTTATCAGAACCTGTAATATCTGGAATAATTGTGCTTATGCTGTCTTAATTTTTAACCATGCCCAGTAGCTTCAATAACTGCATTATGCCAGGTTGTGCAAATTGGGCAATGATACAAACGAGTATGAAGTATGCAAGTGTGAAGTTTTTCTTCATAAACCCAATTATTAAAGCCAAACGAACTGCCGAATTATTGAGTTATAAGCTCGATGCCGCTATTAAAGCAGCCAAGGTAGACAAATAAAAAATACTAGACGGCAAAAGAAATACCGTAACGCATTTCGAAAACGAACTAGAAATTTTTCAGGCTACGGGTGAAAAAACACATAATGTCAATCTTTTCTTAAATGCATTAAAGACAAGTCCACCCATATCAATTGGATTGAAAGGGCATTCACGGTAGCAGGACTTTTCTTTAATAAAATATGAATCAAATTAAGTGATCGGAGTATTGACCAGCTTTCCTTTTTAAAATCTTAATACAAAATATTATTGTAAATTTTTATAATATGTTTTACAGTAGAGCATCGATTATCCGAATCAATTGGGGACATTTAAAGTTTAAATTTGTTATTTAAACTTTAAATGTCCCCAATTGATTCGGATAATCTTCAAATTTGTTATTTGAAGTTATTCTTTCCAAGTGGTTCATTTTAATATTTTGTTTTTGCAACTCTCACATAAAATGACCTGTAACAAAAATAATATTTGATAGAAAAAGATAACGTATATCACTGTCTGTTGACATTACGTAGAAATAATTTATTTTGCGAGTACTTTCGACATTATATAATAACGCCAACAGAGCGGTATGATTATCTTTTTCTATTAATATTTGGCATGTTATTTAAAACTTTATTAATAACATTTAAATATTATACCAAAATTATTAAAATAATTTTTTAATTTTAAGCATTGTTTATAATAATAATTTAATAACAACATACTAAATACTATATTTATGCTATAAAATAATTCAGTAATAAGGACTGATTATTTTGTTAGTTTTTAAATTTGAGGTGTTTGTTTATACATAATGTATTTGTCAAATACATGAGAAAAATGTAGTTTATTAAACATTACTCTTTTAAATTGTGAACACAACATACACACTTACTAGGCAACTGAAGAACTGTATATTCTACAAAAACATAATACCAACAAGCAGGGATAAAACTTTATTTTATTACTTTCTTTTTTATATTTGAAAAACATTTTTTTTTAAATAATGTGTAACTTTAACAAAGGTAAAATTTTTTAAAAAATTGTATTTAGACATTTTTTTTCATATAGCCTAATAGAAATCATACTTATCAGTTTAAATGGATGTTTACATAAAATAATTGACTATTCAGCAACTAAATAACCAAACGATTTAAATTTAATGTTAATTAAGCATTTAATATTTATTGCATTCCAAAGTAACAGTAAAGTAAAATTAGACTAATTATTTTTAATATCGGTTCTAAATTAATGTTTTAAATTAACTAAGGAGATTATCTATTATAAAGTTTGATTATAAAAAATGAAATTTAATTCAATTCAAATTTATTATATAAAAGTAGCTATTATATACTTATGTGCAATACTGTACTTTGTTTTTGATTATAAAATTAAAATATTGTTTCATTGTTATTTAGGAGGTTGCTGTAAAATTGGAGTCAACAAAAGCAAGGCATCCGCAACTACTCTACGAAAGTAAATTATATAAAATTCTTCAAGGTGGTGTTGGTATACCTCATATACGGTTAGTTTTGCTTTTACTTTTATTTTAAGAATATTTAAGATTGTAATAACTAATTAAATTCAGTTATAACTAACATCATCAAAATTGTGGGAGAAAATGCTCAAGAATTCTGAGAGATGAACATAAACTAAAGGCAATACTAAGAAAAAAATTGTTTTAAATCAAACAGATATTTTCATTCTGTGTGGAAAAAGGTCCACATTACAACAGTTCAAACTTTATGAAACTATCTTGTTCCAAAACATAAATCACTCCTCAAGGAAACAAATTCATTGGTATAAACATTATATTAACCTCTCAGCTGCACATCTCAAGAATCCGAAACTACACTGTTGTTGCTCAATATTTGTTGGTTTTTATAGTAATTTTTAAATTTGCAATATTATGCTTAAAAATTGCTGTAGATCTGAGCTGTTTTTTGTCTGTTATTACGCACATATCTCACTTTACAATTGTTGACATTAAAATATTATGTATGTTTTAAAAAATTAATAAATTTTAAGATTTTTAAATATTAATAAAAAATCGTTTTTTATAAATATTTTATTAATTTATTATATATCTTACTTAGATATGTCTATATTCTGTCAAATAAAAAAAACTGTAGCATTTTAACTATATTTAAAGTGATAATACGACTTATAAATATAATATTTAACGCACATTGTTTGGAGGGTATATCCGTTTTCTATATTTAGGTCAACAACTTTTCTGCTAGGGGGGAGTAGTCTTAACCGAAAGTACTTCGTTTTTTAGAAAAATTTACAACTGAATGATCCTAAAAACTTTAATATTCGTTAAATAGGATAAATATATGTATGATTTTATTAAATTCAAGCTAAAAATAAAATGACAATATTGATTTATGATTGATTGTTTACGTTTATAGCTGACAATGTAGCTCGGACAAAAATAACTTTTTCCAAGAAAGTTTCCACCCTACAGACCTAAGTCGATGCTTATTCGTTAAATCATAGTCATTTAGCAATAATATACCAATTGGAGTTCAACAGGCTTGTAAACAAAAATTTTATTGTCCAATGAATGAAAGAAGAGTCTCCCATAGACTTAACATGGAAAGGAGGGGTTTTGTAAGAAAATTTAAAAATGCGGGGTGGTAACAAATATCTTATTCGTTGAAACAGACTTAGCCTATGTACTGTACATAAATGCCAGTCAGTGCTTAAATCACCACCAACTAGTTAATTAGGAAAAAAAATTGACACTTACTCCAATTGGAGTACTGCGCAACAGTTTAACTAAAACCAGTTACTCCACTAGCAGTACTGTGCAACTGACTGGTTAATTAGACCTCCGAAGATTGGAATAAGCTCATTTTTAGTGACAAATCAAGGTTTTGTATTTTATGATGATCAGGTTGTATGTTTGTGGAGAACCTAAGAAGTAGCCTTTCATCCATCCACACTAAAGCAATTTGTAAAATTATCCAAGGTATGTAATGATGTGGAGTGCATGTCTGCAAGAGGTGTAGGCCATATGACAACTATTAAAGATACGTTAAATTCCTCATGATATCAAGAGTTGCTAGAGTACTTCTTGCTCCTTTAGTGGAAGAACTTTATTCAGGTGAATATTATTTTCCACCAGATCTCACACCAATTCATACAATGAAGACAACCCAAACTTGGTTTACAGACAATAATATTAATTTACCAGACTTAAATCTTATAGAGAATCTATGGGGATAATGAAAGAAAGATTGATGGAAGAAAAAGCTTCAATATTAAGGGAGATAAAAGAAAAATTGAAAAAAAAATTGGTCTAAGATTATACCTAATGATTATCAGAAATTGATTTGATTCAATGCCACAAAGAATTTATGGTATAATTAAAAAACAAAGGTTATCAAACTAAGTGTTAAATGAATTTTCAAATACCTTTTAAAATATTAATACAATATGAATTATTCTGAAATAATTATATGTATTCTAATTTTTGAATTTCTTAAAATAATGATTTTTAAAAAACTATTTAGCATTTTCATATATAGTTTTTTTAGAAATACAGTCAAATAACAAGTTAATTAGATACATAAATTATTAGCAGATATGACTTAAAATCTGCAACTCCTGCTTACCACGTGGTTGTCTTGCCAGTTACGTCACCCAGACCATCGAGCAATTCTTCACCTGAGGCCCAAGAATTGCTCGGGTCTGGGTAGTGTAACTGGATATGACCTAAAATTTTATAATTTTAATTGGAAAAATAATGATTAATTATATTATATTTGCATGGGCGTAGCCAGAGTTTTGTTATGGGGGGCCTAGTGGAGGCCAACCTGACACAAAATTGAATTATTTCAAATTATTGTTCATTATTGGGCACCGAGCAAGCCGTTCACCTTTTTTTAGTATTCAAAACTTTTATTTTAGCTTTAGGTTTTTACAAATCGACTCAACACTTTTTCGGCTGTGATTTCCTGGGGAGGGCACCAGGTTCCCTGGGAGGGGCCGTGCCCACCCAGGCTCCCCCCTCGCTACGCCCATG
>NW_019385505.1:180150-189301 GCF_000671375.1 Centruroides sculpturatus | reverse complement strand
ATCTAAAAGACCATATGCTACTTCTTCAGCCCTTTTGGTTTTTAACTCGTTTAATCGGTTGTTGAAGCGATTATTCATATCACTTAATGATTCCTTCATGATCGTTACTTTTGTCAAAGAAGAAAGATTAACTACTGGTCACATAAATTTAAATTTAAAGTTCGGTACTAAATGCAATACGTGTGAGCAAGTAAGATGTAAGTTCTGATTGGCTAACGTATGCCGGATGATCACTCCTCAACGTATTATTATCACTTTGCCCGACTAGGTGGTAGCAGTATTCATAATGACCGGTCAATTTGATAAATTATTGAAATTTATTACAATGCCCGATTTTGTTGGTCATTATTCATAATGCCCGTATTAATCACTTTGTCCATAACATATGTTATGAATATATACTAAATTGCCAAACGATCACCTAAATATGATCGTTTGTCAATTTATGATAATATTTTGATAGTTGTTATGCCATATTACAATTTTATATGCTGATAATTGTAAATATGAAATGACATTTCACTACTTATCAATTGTATGTACATTGTTTCAGTTATTTAAAATTATTAGACAGACAATAATTGATGATTTTTGCCTCTTGATTACATTATAATTTTAAATCCAAACTTATATCTGTGAAAATGACCATATTTATTTTTCCTCTTAATTTGTTGCAAATTTAAAATTGCACAAATTAAATAACTTAATTGTTTCAAAGTTGAAAAATATGACTATACAAACTAAGTTTCAGTCCTCAAGTCTTCAAGTCTCAGGCTGTTTTATGGTACCTGGACTGGAATGAAAAGGATATAAATAGACAGAAGGACTGAAACTTAGTTTGTATAGTCATATTTTTCAATTTTGAAATAAGTCAAAATAATCCTGGGCTTCTATGTTCAGTACGAGTTAATTATGAACAGTATAAAGTTAATGAAATAGAAGTAAATTTTATTTTATATTTTTTTAATTTTAATCATAACATAAAAGTAAAACCAAAGTTGATTGTAGGGAACTGAAGAGTTTTATGCTTTTTTCTATGGTGTGTTTCCATTTGCATCTCTGGTGTTCAGGCATTGTTCCTTAATTTTGCTCTTGTGTATGTATATATATATATATATATATATTTTTTCTTACTCCTCTGTCCATAGCAATGGTTGGAGAGCATACTATTTTAATAATTTCATCTTACTTTTCATCTTACTTAATAATTTTTCATCTTACTTTACAACCCAGCCTTCCATTTGTAACATTGCTGCTAAAATTGTATTACTATGGCTTTTTTCCACACTGTTCCTCGACAGACACTATGTGTAATACCTTTGTAATGTTTTTTGACTCTTAACTGTTGTATTTCTCAGATTGTTCCTCCTCTAATTTGTCTTTATCATTCTTTAGTAAGTTGTAAATATTAGGTGCTCTTTTGTACAAATATTTATAACTTACTAAGGAATGATAGACAAGTTAATGGAGGAGGAACAATCTGGACATCTCCAGATTAGAGACCACAGAACAATAGCCCCCTATTTCACCAACAGACAAATCACAGGATTACTGATTTTGCATTCCACCATTTTAAGATTAGACATAATCTGGCATTAGTAACTAATCCACCAAATTCGGGTGATTAGTGTACTAATCTTGGCAAACATGACAGAAGATTTGTCTTACTTTGCAGAGTACATGTATGGAAATGAAATAATACAAAATTACTTTGAATTCCATGACGATTAATTTGTGATCAATCCAATCCTATTGAAAAGTTTGATGATCAACTGTTAATCAAAAGATATAGACTCTCTAAAAGCAAATTCAGATACAAGTTCATATTTTTCCTTCAGCATAAGCATTGTTAGCTTTTGGATACTATTTCTAACAGAAATCTGAAATATGTGCTACAAATAATGCATGAATGAAAAGTGAGAAAATGCAAAATTGGATTCTGCTGTGACGTTGATATAGATTGCATATTTTCTTTTTATCTGTTATTATTTTATATACAAAAATACATAAAATGTTAAGGTATTTTTAAATAAAATTGCCAGGACAAATATGAATTTACAGAAAAATATATATTTCTTTAGACTGGTGTTTCCCAACGTGGGGCCATGCCCACAGGGGGGCAATTGGATTGTTAAGGGGGCAATTAAAAAATGGACTCGTCCAGAGTTTACATTAACCGTATAGCTGCTGTATATGTTAGGGGACATAAGAATTTTAGAAAGGCTTAGGTGAGGCATAGCAGAAAAAAGGTTGGGAAATACTGCTTTAGACTATAGATACAAAAGATGAGTTGAAATCCCTTTTTTTAACGTTAATGCCTATGTAAGTTGGTCGGGACCACAGAAAACTGACTACTTAACCAACAGTGTCTAGTTATACCTATGACGACTTATGTGGACTCGACTGTATTGTTTCTCCGATGAGAAAAATTGGGTTGTTGACTTCTTTTCTTGTTGTCTGTCGTGTTTGTATCTAAGTGTGTATAATGTCTTTCTGAAATAGCCAATCAAGTAACATGTAAGAAAATTTTCTAGCAACGCTAGTGTTGAGATTATTTGATTCACTAATCCTGTTCTTAGTATCTCAGAATTTAGTAATCCTTTGGTAAAATTTGTTGGTGAAATCCTTGTGTCAATAATCTCGGTATTAGTCTAATGTTGGTGAAACACCTCGTAAATGTTTTTAATGCATCTAATTTAAATATAAAAAAAAAAACTTAATACTGTATAACAATATAATCACAATATAATGAAAAGCATGTTTCCTATAATTTTTCAAGGCTCTTTTCTACTTAGAGTACTAAAGAGAATTTCTTATAAATTAAAAGCATTTGTTTTGCATTCACTGTTGTGAAATACTTCTACCAGTCATTTTGGTTGTTGGTATTACTAAATTAATGTGATTTTTATATATAGGTTGAAATTTCATTAATGTATTTAAATAAATCAGTCTTTAGAGTTTAGTTTGGATAATTTTGATTATTAAAATGGCTAAATGGTGATAAAAACATCCATTAATAACATGAAAAAATTAGCATAAGATTAAAAGAACCAGAATATGGTTATCAATGTGGCTGTTGATAACCACATTCTGATTCTTTTAAACAGCTATTTAAACTTTTCCGAAACCTGGCACTTAAAGCTGTTGGTAATACAAGATCCTCTTCAAGATTGGAGAGGATCTTATATTACCAACAGCAATAAAGGCTTGTGATATTCATGGTTAGGAAATTGCTGAATTGTTAATTTGTTTGAAATGACAATTAAGAGGTCTCTCTTATATCTCTCTTAGATATAAGATGTATTGATGAGAATATTTTGCCCATACAGAGTTCTCTTTTTAAACGGAGTAATACATTTGTTATTCATGTCAACAAATCTACTGATATTACAAATTACAGTTATGGTTTTCATAAAATGCCAGTACAACTGCCAAATTTACAAAGACTTGTTGCTTTGTAGGCCTATTTCTGGCACTATTAAATGATTAGATAATTTTAAAAACTTTAACTTTGTTTTTTTTAATGGTCTTAAAGGACAAAATTGCAAAGATTATACTTACACAGTGGTGGTGCAGAAGCTATTACTGGAAGAATTCAGACTTATAACAGGTGAAAAATGCTACATTACATGCCTATGCACAAAACTTTTAAATGGGTGTGGTTTAAAAAACTTAGCATAATTTATTAATTTTTACAATAAAGGTCATAAGCATTTATTGTTGTTTATATTTTTTAATTCCTCCCAAAAATTCCCATGCACATGGGAATTTTTGGGAGGAATTTGTTCCATTATTTATAGAGAAAATTTAGTTGTTCATAAAATCTTTGATAAATTTAATATTTCATAGTATTTTCCAATTCTTAGATCTTCACTAGAATTGAAGATTGTGTGTGTGTGTAAATCTCCTTCATATAGATTCATTTTATATTATTTCTTTGTCTAATATTTATTCTAATGCCCCTCCTATTTTCCATTCAAGTTAATTCAGCCGAACAAATATTTTTAATCATTGACCATTTTTCTCCTCTCATCTAAAGTAATAAATTTTTTAAAACTATGTCTGTCAGAAGTGACTGGTATAGTTCAAATTATAAATGGAAAGGTTTTTTAATAATTATTTTCCATTAAATATCTCTTGAAGTATTCTGCCAATTGATCAACTTTTAAAATAAATTATAGATAGTTGTTGCTTTTAATGTATTGAATTTTGTTTTATTGTATACATTAATTTCATATTTTTTTATTAGATGGTATGGACAAGAACGTGATTATAATGTTTTAGTAATGGATCTTCTTGGGCCAAGTTTAGAAGATCTCTTCAATTTCTGTTCACGCCGTTTTACTATGAAAACTGTTTTAATGCTAGCTGATCAGGTAAGTTGAAATTTAATTTTTAATTCATTATTTTTAAAACTAGCAAGTTAAATTTTCTGATTCTTGTCCTTCATATTTGCAAGTTCCTCAATATCTTTTTATGATTTCATTGGATGTTATTTTTTTGTGGGTGAATATACATTGAAGCCAAAATTAATTTTGAAGAATGCATTAAAATTTTGTATATATGTCATAGGCGAATTGAAAAATCTAGCTTATTGTAAAAGGTGCCATCATTTTACAATGGGCCTGGCAAATTGGAAAATCATCTTCTATCTAATATTCAGTCTGACATTTTTTTAGGCATTTTGCACTCAGTCTACAGAGCATTAGTCAATTAAGAAAGTGAACTTCAGTTTGTTCAATTAACCTGATTGATTCTAGGCTTATTGTCATAACAAGCCTTTTGAAGACACAGAAGGCTCATTAGACAAGCAGCAGACTAAGAAAGATTATTAAAGTAATCTTAAAATAATTAACATAATACAACATAATGATAGAAAAATGAATAATATAAATTAATAATCAAGAATAATGAATGATAATTTTAATTGGAAAAATAATGATTAATTATATGATATGACAATGAATAATGTATAGTAACTGTTATATAAAAAATTAATAATGCTGAATTTTTATGAAAATAATATTAAGACTTTTTTCAGAGTTAATTGTTTAAAAAAATGATATATAATTAGGATAAATGAAAAATACTGATTTACAATTTTCACTTGGTGCACAAATGTTCCAATTATTTATTCGTGCATGATAAACTGCTGTGTCCCCCAAAGTTTGATTCTTTCATCATAGCTTTATATAGAGATACATATTTTTCTGGGATGTCTTCAAGAATTTGTTTCCCAGAAATCTGAAAATCACTTTTACTGAACCAGGTCTTAATTATTCCACCCTTTGTTCCAATTTAATAAACATTATTTTTTGCATTGAGAATTTTCCCTATTACATTTTGGCAGTCTAATTGCTCTCGGTCAACCTTTGGAACATTTAATAAAATAAAGTCCCCAACTTCAATAGGTTTTAGTTTTTTGCAGTAATTTCAATCGTTTTTTTCTGTTGCTCTTTTCTGGCTTCTGTGTGATTGTTGACATTCCTCTGCAATTTTTTATTGTCTTTTGCAAGTGTTGCAAACATAAGCACAGGGGCTGTTCTACATAGGGGCTTAAGCTCTGGGCCTCCAAGTGTCAAGGGCTCACAAAAATTGAATTATTATCATAAATTTTTAATACTTTTTCATTAACAATGAGCACTTATTGTATAGTAAAAAATAGTTATTAATATTAATACTATAAATTATTATTATTATTATTATGTTTGTTTTATTGTAATCAATGTAAAGATTCTTAATTAATCTAACAAAAAATTGGACCCCATTGGACTTCAATAAGCCCTAGGCCCTGAAAAACCTAGATCTGCCCTTGCATAAATGTCGCTAATGTCTTTAGAGGTCCCTCCAATGCTCTGAATACAATTCTTATGAACTCTTATTGCACATGATGAGCATATAGATGTTATGTGTGATTCATTCAGATCATGTATACAAACAGAACAAGTCTTTCTCAAAATTTCTCTCCTGATTTTTGTTTGCTTTCTCAACAACTTTTTTGTCCTAAACTGCTTTCCTTAAGTTGCTCCAAATCATCTTCGCTGTGAAGATTTTTAAAAATTTTTTAGTGAAATATTCATTGACCCCAATCCTAATTTTGGTTCTGATCCAAAGTGTGCTGTATACAGACTTCTGTTTATAACTTGAGATGCTTAGAAAAGTTCTTTTGCCACTGGACAAAATGGCAGCCTATTACCAAGTCTGTACTACCAGTATCATCCATCCATGCACGTAATGTATTTTCAGCATCTTGATTGTATCGCTCTGTTCCCCTTAAGGGATTTTGGATGTCAGAGTCTTCTGTGCACTATTTTACTTTCAGGCAATATAACTGAAAGTTGCTCAATGACATTAACTGTGAACGCTCTTCCATTGTCACAAAAATATAAGGTGCACCAAAGTCTAAAAATATTTTAGCAGTTCCAGTGCAACTTCTGCACATGTTTTATTTTCAAAGGGCGAAGAACACAGAAATTTTTTTGTGTGATCTTGATAGTTCATTAACCATTTGTAGTCTCTACAGGAAGTAGATTGAAGATCAATAAAATCAGCTTGGCTTTGAAGATTGAAATCCTTTGTAATGATTGGTTGTACAACAATGTTTTTGTGATGTTGAGACTTCTTCGAATTCTATATTTTACACCTTAATAGCCGGTTTTGGGATGTAAAACTTATTTTTTAGAGCAAATAACATTTTATCACAACCTCCATGACCTGTTGAGCAATGATATCCAAATATTCCTCAATAGGAAGAATTATCCCAACAGGATCTAACTCCATTTTTGAGATTAAGGAAAGACAGACTGACAACAGTTAGAATTTATAGGTCAATTTTGTTATATAGTAGGATGGAGAAATCACTGAGATTGGCGTTATATGCATTTATTGCAAGTACTTTCAACGATGACATTAGGATCGTCGAAAGTATGTACTTGCAATAAATGCACATATAACACCAATCATGGTGATTTCTCCATCCTACTATACAGTATTTGGCATGAATATCAACCATTGATTATTAAGAGAACATTTTGTTGCAAAAAGTCAACAAAATTGAAAAATTTGAATTTTGATCTTAAAATTTTGTCAATAGATTGAGCTAGGAGTATATTACTTACAAAAAAATTGGCCATAGGAAAGATGAGAAGACACGTTTAAAGTAAAGGTTACAGGAAAGAGTCAAAGGTCATTCCTGTATCTTGTAAGGGAGTCTCTAAAGGTGTTAACGATTCTTATTGATAAAAATGTTTTGTGTGTATTTTCAACAAGAGATGACAATAAAACTAATAGAAGACATTAGAGGTTTGAAAAACTGTAGAAATGAACTTGTGTTAACAGTAAAATAGTGACTAAATACAGTGGTGCCTTATACTTCAAACTTAATTTGTTCCAGAAGGTCATTCAAACTCTGAATCAATTTCCTCATTAGAAATAATGGAAAGTGAATTAATCTGTTCCTGTATCCTAAACAATACTAATTTTGATACAGCAAATACATATAATTTATGGTAAAAATAACACAATTAAAGGCCCTAAATAATAATATATGAAAACAACAAAAGAAATACATAAATACTGTGTAATAAAATGGCTATTGTATTTACTGTACTTTCAGTGAGGAGTGATGATGTCCTGTTTCTTAAGGTGACTATGCAGCTTGCTTACCTTTCTCACAAATAATCTTCTTATAGACGATATCATCAGCCAATTGCTTCTCAATTTTTCCATTTTCTGCAATTACGTCTTAGTGTTTATTTACCAGGAAAGGTACAAAACTTATTTCTGGATTTTTTCATAGCACACGCAGTTCAAATGTAGTAGCATCATTTGAACTTCAGCTGGAATTTCTCTAAAATTTAGCATTTAACTCTGGAGCATTTTGGACTATGAGGTACCACTGTATTGTTGAATTCTGTGAAATGATTTTATTTATACCAAAAATTACTTTTGGACTTTAAATTAGTTTTTAAACTATCACTGAACATTTTTATCCAAAATTAAAGTGATCAAAAGCTTTCTAGCATATAAAAAAAATAAACTAAATACTTATTTATTTTTCTTTTATGTTTTCATCTCTCTGCCAGAAAACAATACATCATCAAAATGGACACATCTGCTCATATATTTGACACCTGTATATAGAAACCACTACTTACTACAGATTGTTCTTACAGGACTTGCTAATGTGAATGAACAATACAATCCTATTTTATCATCTTTTGGTTAAAATTTATTCTTGGTTTTTTACATTTAACATATGTGAAAATATATGAAAAACATGTGTTAATGATGCAGCATTGTCTAATTTAAAACATCAGGAGTAATGAATGCTCGTTAATATGTTCTTTGTAATAAATTTGAGATTGAATTTTAACCAAAGTTGAGAAATATGCTCTTAAATATAAATCAATCATATACTCTTCTCTGGTTATTAAACCATTTAGTTATAAAGTATAGAAAGATTTTGATTGATATATTTTTCTTAAAGATGATTGGACGAATTGAATATGTTCACAATAAGAATTTTATTCATCGAGACATTAAACCAGATAATTTTCTTATGGGAATTGGAAGACATTGCAATAAGGTAAATACCATGTAACTTAGAAATGGTTACTATGTATATAATATATATAATATTATAATTAGTTATGTGCCGAATCGTTAAAAATGTATCTCTGCGGATACAGATATGGATCATTAGTGTCTAGATCTGTGGATACGGATACGGATCTCAAATTTTGTACTCGGTCGGCGCCGGTGTGCGTGACCTTGGACCGATAGTTGATGCTTTGCGTTAGTAACGCGACGTGTTTTGACTCGCACTGAGCATGTTTTTGTTCATAGTTTAGTGTTACATGGAATAGCATAGATTACGTTTGTGTTTTTGGAGTGTGTTGAGTTAAATTAAAATAAAAAGAATGTCGACAAAAAAGTTTAGCAGTGTAATATGGAAATATTTTACGATAGTAAATGATTTTTGCATGATAAAATTTTTGCAGTGTGAATGTGCCAAATATGTGATTTTAAGAAATAAAAAGTGATTTGAATTGAAGTTATTAGTATTTTATTGCTACCTATCTTTAAAATTTCATATAAGTAATGAAATTCATTAAGATAAAAGATCCGTTAAAGATCCGCTAAAAAGTAA
>NW_019385505.1:114683-173370 GCF_000671375.1 Centruroides sculpturatus | reverse complement strand
AGTTCTGTGTACTTGCTAATTTTTTCAGTGCATGTGTTTTGTACATTGTGAGTGTTTGGAATGGCTATGTCTATAATGTATGTGATTTTATTGTGTTTGTCAATGAGTGTGATGTCTGGTCTGTTGTGGTAAATTGTTTTATCTGTGATTATGGCTCTGTCGTAATACAGTTTGTGCATGTTGTTTTCCAATACTGTCTGCCTTAGTTTATATAGCTTAATATTTTATTCTTCTGGGTTTCAAGAAATACATAAATGATTTTAATTTTAAATTCAGTTTTGCTGTATAACTTTTAATTAATTAATTGTGTTTTATTTGTTATAATAACTTAATGCATAATAAAGGTAGGTAAACTGTAATATAATGTAATGGAATTTAAATAGAGGAACAAAGTTTTAATTTTGACAGTCAAGTAGCTTACAACGAAAGGCCACTTGTCAAAAGTTTGTATTCCGGAACATTGTAAGTGAATAAATGGTAATTGTTTTTCAACAGACTGTCTTCAATTTAATTTTTAAACTCAATCACCAACTGACGAAATCTACAAATATTGCATGAATTTTCCTCAGTACTTTTAGAGTTAACCCTTTACAGAGACAATAGACATCTAGGTGACGTTCAGACTTATTTTAACACTAAACTTTCCAAATGTAGAAGCACAACTGAAAGAGCATTTGAGTTGTTTGTTGGTTATTTTAGATGCTTCAAACTACTTGATATGCATCAATTGAACTTGATGGTGATGCTAATAATGACTGGATTTCTTCACAACTATTTCATCTTAGGAGATGAAACACAGATTGAAGAAGAAAGATTGGTTGGACTGCCAAAGGTAATTAACAATGCCCAAGCAAAAAGAGATACACAGAATAAGTGTAGTGACTTGGCGCGCACGCTTTTTGTAAGGCGAAGACAACATTAGCAATGTAACAAGAAAAATGCTAAAATTGTATTTTTATGAACTGTAATGTAACTATCTATGTATATATGTATTATATATTAAATAACAGGTACAGTACATCCAAAAAGTTTATGAAAAATGAATATTCCTTCAAAAATTTTAAAAACTTGACACCTCTGATGTTTAAACTGTTAACACTTCTACAAAGGTGATGTTAAGTAAAAGTAAATGGAATGTCATTAAAACTTTTACATTTACTTTTTAAGTTTTAATGACATTCCATAAACTTTTTAGATACTATTTTTAAGAAATATTTTATTTATTTAAAATACTTGATTTGTCAGCACTAAATATATTTTTAATAAATTACTTTATTAAAGTGTTATAACAATTCAAATATCGGGTTGTCCAGTTTTTAATATTTTTGAGGTAATCTTCATTCCATAAACTTTTGGATACAGCTGACTTATGTTAATCTCAAATGAAATAATAATAGCATTGTTTTCAATTAAAAAAAAAAACAGACTACAATTTCTCTAGATTTTTATTGGAAACAATTGGGCAATTCTTTGACAATGGTCTCACTTCTTCCATTAGGATAATGTGGCTGTTTACACTGCATATGTAGTGGACAACTAGTGTAAGGAGGAATATATAGAGTTGATAGATTGGCCAGTTCAGAATCTGGCCAATTTATCAACTCTTGAACTCTATCCACTTCATTGACTTCTACAGAAGATCTGAGGGATGAATTGGAGAAAGAAACAAAAAAGTGGACTTAACTTGACCATCTAACCTATCGGAACTTGGATTGTGTTTGATGAGAAGAATGGAGGGTCATCTGATGAGATCTGTCAAAAATTAGCAGATGATGTGATTAGTGTAACAAATATAGCAGAATACATAATCAAGTCCAAATGAAGAGTTGAACATTATTAATTAAAGTTGTAATAAGTATGGTTTTTATGTTTCTGTGTAAATGCTTATTTTGAGCATTTGGACAAACACAAAAACCACAAACATGCAATTTTTTGCTCTGAAATTTTCATACAGTTTAGTAATTTTATTTTATTGCATTAATTTTTAGATATCTAACTGATGATTATAAAAAATTTAAATTACTGTTATAATAAAAAAAATTCCTTTTTTAGTCGTAGGGATGATATGGAGTCGTTAGGATATGTGTTAATGTATTTTAATCGTGGAAGTCTACCGTGGCAAGGTTTGAAAGCAGCAACCAAAAAACAGAAATATGAAAAAATAAGTGAAAAAAAAATGTCAACACCAGTAGAAGTTCTTTGTAAGGTAAGTACAGAATGCCATATTTATATCGTATTCCTTTTCCACGAACAGCAAAAACTTATTTGCATCAATGAATGTTTTCAACTGTGTAATTAGTTATTTTTAAGTAATATCAAAGCGAATAAACTATAGAATGTTATTAAATTAAGTCATTTGGATATAAATCTGGAATGTATCAACATCAGAGAGAGAGAATGCAAAAAGGTATTAATACATTAGCTGCTTACAGAAGCTTATTAAACTTGTGGATCAAGTAAGAGAAAGTTACTGTTTTCAACATAATGTAAAATCTGTTAAATATGACATTTTTCTGCAAAATTTGTCTTTGCAAGGATTGTGTTCATACAACAAAGATACAGGATTATTATTAACTGTTAGGAGATACTTGTTAATAAAAGTTTAAAATTATATAAAATGCTGAATTTAATATTTCTTTTAATATTCTTAAGTTGGGTTTAGTGGGTTATACTCAGTTGACATTGGTTGCTGTGTACTATGCCAGATCAGAGTCAAGGTATAGCAACCAAAACAAGATAAAAATTTAAAAAATGTGTCAGTGTGTGTGTCTGTATTCAGGAATTTCCTAACAATATGACATGTATTCAATATAGTGGCCTTCTGTAATGTGGTGTGTGTTTTTCTATTCAATTGTAATGTGCCCAGGTGTTTGTGTAGTGTGTGTGATATGACGCCTGTACAGGAGAGAATGACAGGTACAATAAGTACCCTATCCATCCTCCACAGATGCCTTATTTCCTGGGCGAGTTCAGTGTACTTACTGATTTTTTCAGTGCATGTGTTTTGTACATTGAGTGTTTGGAATGGCTATGTCTATAATGTATGTGATTTTATTGTGTTTGCCAATGAGTGTGATATCTGGTCTGTTGTGGTAAATTGTTTTATCTGTGATTATGGCTCTGTCGTAGTACAGTTTGTGCATGTTGTTTTCCAATACTGTCTGTGNTTAGATTTGTAGTCAGTTTTAGAATAACATATAACAATATCAAAACTTTCTTACTTTAATTTCATCATTCAAATATTCTGTGTAATATAATGATGTATAGAAATATTTTAAAATGTAAAATGAGTTATTTCATAGATTTTATATCGAGTTCGCACTGAATAATGAAGAAAAAGTGGATAAGTATGAGTAGATACATTATATAACTTGATGGCAGTTAATATTAAAAAAATTAACAGAATTCTTCAGTGATTTTTCAGATTGAAATTAAACTTGATGTTTCGGCTTTATGTAGTTACGATAAATCTTACCATATTTTATCATAACTATATAATAGATAGACAAGACAAAATATCAAAGGAGCTAATATGATCATATATTACAACTGTATGGTGTTTTCCCAGGAAAGAAAAATTTAAGTGTTCAATCTGTAGTTGGTTGAACACTACAAATTTCCTTAAAAGCATCAGTTAACAACAAAACGGTACTATAATGCTCAATAGTATACTAATTCATAGTCCAGTTATGTTTAAAAAAGAATTATTATTTTAACTGGTTGGAGAAATATTTTGCAGGTCAATCAATTAGTTAAAACTGACTTGGAGAGAACACTGGCCAAATATATAAATTTTATTTTCTGATGAAGAATATTCAAAATATGAATTATAAAATGAACTAGCTTTTTCATTATTTTAATGTGTAATATATCATTTATTTTAAATTCATAATTATGACTTTGGCTAAAACTACTGGTAAAAATATTTAAAAAATTAAGAAGTAAAATCATAACTCAATTTAAATTCATTAATTATTTTCCATGTTAATACAATTGCTTTTACATAAACTGATTGATTGATTTTTCATCAGTGTGAAATACCATACATTAAGGCTGTGACAGACCACAGTTTTGCCTATTTTCTGAGCTTGACTGATTTGGTTGAATGATGAGAAATGGTGTATTGTCTCAAATTATTCTTTAAAAATTGAGATTTGAATATTGATTCCTTACAGCAGTAGGCTGACTTTATTACGAAGTAGCTTTTCAACTGATAAGGTTCAAATGTCCTATAAGATATTCTTTAGTTGCAATTTCGAATAGAATGCGCATGTAGAATTCACAGCCCTGTCTAGGTTTGCCTCGGAAGACCATATAGAAGCTAAATTAAATCAGGCCCAGCCCATCAGATCCTCTACAAATTGGAACCATATCAGACTTAGAGTCCATTGACATATTTAAAGCCAGCCATAACTCTAATTGCATCAACTTTAGGGACAAGATACAGCTATCCAAAGGATGGCAAACATGATATGGTACAAAACATTGTTACAGCCAGGGTGACGTAGTATGGCCATCTCATATCTTATATTGGCCTGCTCAGATTTGAATTCCACATGTGGAATTCCAAAAATATTTGTCAATTGATACATTTTATGTGTTTTGCTGGAAGTTGAGGATATTGCATTTCCAGTGACAGAGAAATACATTTTATGAAAAAATAATAATGCTTTAATTTTAATGAAAGTATTTTAAGGGAAAAAAGAGGCCTTTTTTTCTACTGTTTCATCAAGCACCTTTTTGTGATTATTACAGTTTGTACTTGACATGTCAAGCAATTTAAGAGCATTTGTTTTAATTTATTATGATTCCAGTGCCAAATAGTTTTCTTATTAATTGGATCTTATTTGCTTCTCTTTATTTAGCTATTTCTCTTTTTAATAGCTTTCAAGTATTTTCAATTGGTTTGAGGTTCTCCAGCAAATCCAGTAAAGGAATTTTCCACTGCTCCATATTGCAAAAATATTTTTTCTTCATTTTTACCAAACCACTCATTCAATTGAAGAATCAAGCTTGACTGCTATTGGCACATTATTCCATTAACAATGTAAACTCTATCCAATTCCTTTCCACATATTACAGACCATATCACCACTGATTGTAGGATTATTATTATTATTATTTTTTTCTTTTTGTACCAGAGACAGATTTTATGGTATTTCTTATTTGGTTTTCTATGCACAAATTGAGTCTTGTCTATCTTAATTTGTTTGAATGATGTTTTCAATACTAAACCATCTGTAAAAATGAAAGTGCTTAGTGAAAAGATGTTTTAGGGCAGGGGTGGCCAACCTTTTGCATACCATGCGCCAATTTTTTGACAGACGAGTTCAAATGCGCCATATAACTCGAACACTTTTTATACAGTCTTACGTTCAATGTTAGGGGTTGATAAATAGAGATAAGAATAAATCTGCTTCGCTTAGGAAAGAAAAGGGAATAACTTAACCACGCAGTTGAATTAATTAATTTATGACAGTTTATTGAAGCACCAATTTACAATAGTCAACAATGATCTCCTGTACGAGAGGGTGATTGCTTCATGAAGGTGCTATTGCTGCCAGAGTCGTTTGGTGAAGATTACTCTGCACCACAATTATTGGCACTGAGAACGAGATCAGCTTGGAATAACTTTAATCACAGTAAATGTTTTCGCCCATTTACACGCCTGTAAACTGATCGAAAAAAGATCGCAAGACTCAAAATACATGCATACATTGTAATTTACTATGTGGAGAATACTCATTTTATCTGCAGAATAGACCGTAACGAATTGTGCAACAAATGAACTTGCCAAGACAGACTATAAAAAATTTATTTTTCTATATATTTTTAATCGCAAAAAAGCCAAATCTGGCAATTTTGCTCAGAACTAACTGAAGCGCCACTTGTAATCGTCCAATGCGCCACGTTTGGCGCATGCGCCACGTTTTGGCCACCCCTGTTTTAGGGTCTAAGTTATAATTTCAGATAACTTAAATAATTTCATACACACTAATCTTTTTCCAATCTTGTTATAAAATGAATATATTTCCCCCATTCTAGTCTGTCTTTCCTTATTTTTTCAGTTTTTTTTTAATTTCTTTTTTGGCTAATCTGTACATACCACAGTCCAATTCAAATATTGTTCTACATATTGTTCATTCTGACAAGCTGATACCAGCTTTCTTTAGTCTTTCTTTAATTGCCAAGTCACTTGCTCTTCTATTTTTCATGACAATTTTATTAAAACATTTTGACCATGCAAGGTCATCGGATTTTTTTTCTACTACATTTGGTTTGAGTGACTGATCAGCAGTTAAGTTTTTGGCAATATTTTGCACAGACACACTGAAAATGCCACATTTCTCAGCAATTTGCCTCTGCGATAATTGTTTACATTCAATTAAGGCTTTTACAGAACCAACTTTTGTGAATGCCAAGTCCTTTGCCTTACCCATCTGTGGAAAAAAGGAGAAGAAAGTCAGGTTAATGAAGCTTTTATAAAAATGATTATTTTCTTATTGTATATGTATTATTAAAATGTATTTATGATATAGCCGCAAAATGCTTACGTTTAAAAATTGACATTTAAAACTGCAAACTTACAAAATACCTTTATCAAACATAATCTTTACCAGTTTAATTAATAATGAAAACATTCCTGATTACTATAATGTAATAATTTTGCTACTTCACATAGCTGTTTACTATTTTAAAAAAGTTACTTAAATTCTATTAAATTCAAAGAAAAAAGTTTGTAGCCATAATAATTTGGCTAGGGGTTCTAGAAGTAGATTTATACACAAGAATAAGTAAATCTGATAGATAGTGTATGTATCTGTTTGTTTTGTTTAGTAATGCAATGAATTTAAAAAAATATTTAGAGAGAATGTAAATGTCCACTTCAGCTAAAGTAATCTAGAAATTCAAGTACGTAGATTATATTAAAAAGTGGCATTTATTAGAAACTTATTAAGGTTTTGAGTTAATTCATAGCAAGGAAACTAATTAAGAAAGTTTATTTAGGAATAACATGTTATTTTGTACTTCTTAAATCTCACAACTTGACAAATATAGGACTTATCATACAGGATAGGAGTTTAGAAGAGCATGGCTAAATTAATCACGTTAAATCGTCATTTCTGTATGAATTTTGGGTCTAAACTCCTATTCAGCTCTTGACAATTCTTTGAGAATCTGGTCCTGAGTAAAATCACAAGGTAAACATATTTTTAGTTTAATATTAACACATGTAAGGCATATATATCATCATAAGCTGAGTAATAAATATATGATACGAAGTTTTAAAAAAATTAAAACCAAAACAAATTTACCTGGGAATCAGTTATAGATTTTATATATAAAACTATGTGATCTAAAAACTAAACGTTTGAATTAAAAATAAAACAATAGGGTGAAAACTATAAAAATTAAATAGGTAAAAAAATTATTTTAGTTAGTTAATATGTAAAATATTTCAGAGTTTAAAAATCATCTTAAAAATGTGAAAAAATTAAAACCTGGTAAATAAAATCACTTAAAATTAGTGATTGTGATTGAAATTAAAAAAAGAAAAACTATATTAAAAAGGGATTAAAACCAACAAATAAATAATTATCTGCACAACTTATTCAATTTAATGGATATTTATAGATAAAAGTAAATAAGAAAATAAAATAAAAAGCATAAAAAAGATAAAAATATTTTCTAAAAAGAATTTCAAATTTAGAAATAAAATCAATTATATAAATGGTGCATGACCATTTATATAATTGACTTTTCTTACATTGTCAGAAGGTCGAAAAAGTCAATACATTGGGTATTAGTATTAAATAGTGGTTTATTTTAATAGATTCTTTCAATTAAATTAGCATATGTTGCTAGATTTTGCTTAAAGTAAATTCATCGTTTAAATTTGTTTTAAAATCTCTTTGAATTTTTATAATTTTTAAATGTTTGTGTCATTTTCTTTTAATAATATCCGAACACTGTTTAGTAAAATCTGGCAACCAGCTTTTAATATTTAAATTACAATGTTTAAGACAAGTATGGCTATTTCAATATCAGTATAACAAAACATTGGAATTTGATGGGTTTTGTTGTATGTAATTTTAATAATCAAAACAAATTGTAAAGGAAAACTATGTTAAATTTAAAATATAAACAGTCTATTAACATAAGATAGTCTCTCTACAGTAATACCCCGAACTTACGCGATAGGTGGGACCGAGTGATAACCGTGTAAGTCAGGGTATAATTTCACAATTTGTGTAAAATCCAAGTCGGATGTATGTAAGCTAATAAATGTTCTCGTTAATCTTATCTCATCTTTTGATTCGTTCACGGTTACAAGAAACCACCACACAGAGTCTCTCAAGTCTCCGTAGATATAACAAGCACAGAAATAAATAACACAAAATAAATTGTAGCTATGTGTCGATTCCGCACGACACGTCCGAACATGTAAGCTGAACAATAGTGTGGGGAGTGAGTAATCAAGAGTTGAGTGGCACTCAAACAAAAGACGAATCGACAAGATTTGAACATCGCGTAAGTCGGGGTAGCATAAGTCAAGGTATTACTGTATAAAATTACTCTGGTGAGATATACTCACTAGAGTAATTTTATAGAGAGACTGTTATGCTAATATGTTCTATTATTTTCAGAAAAAATAGCACACATTTTGCAAAGGAAAAACAAATAGTTATTTTAACAATCACATAAAATATGAATAAAATCATATGTAAATTTAAACATTAAAATCAAGTTGATAAGCAATTTCTACTATAAAATAAGTTTAGATTGCAATACCTTTAATTAATTTAATGTAAACAGTTGAATTCTTGTATTGGAAATCCTATATTATTGTAATTTTTATATGCTCTAGGTATTAAGTTATTAATTTTGACACAAGGAAAAATTATGCTATTAGCTATAATAGATTTCCATAAATTAAGTTATTAATAATTTTTAATATGGCCTTTATTTTTTCAGTATATTTATTACGTTATATTAAATTTGCTAAGAAGAGAAAGAGGGGAAAAAAATACTAAATAAATTAATTGAATAAATTAAGTTAATGTTCGAAAATATAGCCTTATTTCAGAGTTTAAAACAATTTTGTATTTAAAGATTTTATTGTTACTTTGAATTTTTTTTAAGTTAAATATATATTTAAAGCAATTCTGAAGCATTTAGCAAATGCATTATTGTATTATATGAATTAATCATTAGAATAAGCTTATACATGCTATCATCACATCATTCATGTGAAGTAAATTGAATTTGTAATTGCTATTATTAAACTTCATAATGAATTAATACTTACAAGCCGTACTAGAATTTTTGCGAAATGATATAAAAACTTTAAATGCTTATATCATATTAATACATAGTATTTTCCTGTAGAAAAACTCTCGCAGTGACTGTATTTGTTTGTAGTGAAGGTTAACTATGTGAAGGTTAACTATGTCAATAACCACGTAAAGATGCCACGTCCGCCATCTTTACGTGGAAGGGTTAATCTTTCTATGGCGGATTTAGGATGATGTTTATGCTTAGTAAGTGTTGTTCTTGTTTTCCTTTGGAGTTGCTCGAGATCTGTGCGAGTCCAATGTATAATTCCAAAAGAGTATGTGAGTACTGGGATGACATATGTGTTTATTGCTTTAACTGTGTGTTTTGCATCTAGCTGTGTTTTGAGAATGGCATTTAACCTATTTTGGTATTCTTTAATTAATCTTTGCTTTATTTGTGTATGTTCTGTTAGTTTGGCCTGTGGAATCCTAAATACTTGTAGAACTTGCCCTCTTCCATGGATTCAATAATGTCCCCATTTCCAAGTGCAAAATCTTCTTTTTTCAGGATTCCTTTTTTCTATGTGAAGTTTTTTACATTTGTCTAAGCCAAACTCCATTTGTATGTCCTTAGTGTAAGAGTGTGTGATTTGTAGGAGTTGATGAAGTTGTTTCTGTGTGGATGCATAAAGTTTTATGTCATCCATGTACATGAGATGTGACAGTGTAAACTGTGTTGTTTTTTCATGTCTGATATTGTAGCCATAATGCATGTTGTTTAACATGTTGGATAGTGGGTTCAGGGCTAGGCAGAACCAGAGAGGACTCAAGGAATCTCCTTGAAAAATTCCTCGCCTAATAAATATTTCGTTTGTTTGTATGGAAGTGTTACTAACCATGAGATGCAGTGTTGTTCTCCAGTGCTGCATAGTGTTTTCGAAGAATGCAATGGGTGATGGATGTATTTTGTACATGTGTAGAATATGTAGCAGCCAACTGTGTGGAACACTGTCAAATGCTTTTCTGAAGTCTATATATGCCACATGTATGTTTCTGTGTTGTTTGTGTGCTTGTCGTAGAATGGCTGAATCTATGATTAACTGTTCTTTACATCCCCTGTGATTTCTATGGCAACCTTTTTGTTGTTCCGTAAGAATGTCGTGTTCTTCAACATGTTTGTATATTTTGTTTGTGATACAGGATGTCAATAATTTGTAGAGTGTTGGAAGACATGTAATTGGTCTGTATTGTGTGGGATCTGTGGTGGTGTTGTTTTTAGGATTCATATAGGTGATGCCCTGAGTGAGAAATTTTGGCATGTCTTGTAGGTTGATGATGATGTGTGTTAGATGTTTAGCTAGTTCCTGGTGCAGTGATGTAAACTTTTTGTACCAGAAATTGTGAATGTTGTCTACACCAGGTGTCTTCCAGTTGTGTGTTTTGTTAACAGTGTAGCGGATGTCGTGTACGTTTATTTCAGCACAGGGCATAGTTGGTATGTTGTGCAAGTTTCTGTTCTCCTCCTCAATCCAGCCTGCATGAGCATTATATGTAACAGCATTGGACCAAAGAGAAGACCAATAAGTTGTGAGTTCTTCTTCTGTTGGTGTGCCACTGTGCTGTGTATCAGTGTTTGTTTTGGTACTGATTTGTCTGTAAAAGAGTTTTTTTATTGTTTGCAAATAATTTATTTTGTTGTTTTCACAGTGTACATGTTTTGTATCATTTGAGTGCTTTGGTTGCAATTTTTGTTTTAGTATAGCAATGTATTCTATAATGTGTGTGTTGTGATTTCATGTTTTGTGTGTGTTTTGATTTTCTTGAAAATGTTTTTGAGTTGTTTCTTCAATTTGGGTGTTATATTGTTTGTTTTTAGTGTATTATGTCAGCCTGCCTAATTGCTGTCTAATGTCATTTATTTGTGTTTCTATTCTTCTCTGCCAGGCAGGCTTGTGATAGAATTGTGTTTTGTGTACATTTCTGTGTTGTTTGTGGGATAAGGTTATTGTGTATATTTGTTTCTTTTTTTTTATTTTATTTAAAAAACCCCCTTGTTTTGTGACAGTGAGGTGAGGGTATTGCATGAACTTATCGTGTAGTAGTTATCTGTATGCTATCGTGTGTTTCCAGTGTTGTGACGGTGTAGTAAGTATGGATGATAAACTCCTTCATTTCCATTGTCTATTTCATCTGCTGGTGTGGTTTTCCAGCCTTTGTGGTTTGTGGATGCATTGTCAGAGAAACACCAAGGCTAGGTTGGTTCCTCACAACTGTCTAGGGCATTGCAGTAGCCATGCTTAAGTCAGCACTGCTTTTGCTGCCGGTAGCCAAGGGAGACTATTTTTCAAACATGGGTCTCTGCCTAACCCACAAATGTAGACCTTGTTAAGGTCTAATGATTCTGGACTTTTGTATAGTGTAAGTGGTATAGTGTGCAGAAAGAACTATAAGCAAAATAAAGCATCTGTGGCAAATGGATAAAATACTTATTTCGTGGGCAAATTCTAAATGCATTATTTACTCATTTTTTTAGAATGTGTTTGGAATAGATATGTCTATGTTGATTGTGATGTCTAGTGTGTTGTGATAGATTGTTTCATCTTTGTTTGTAGTGTTTATTTTAAATTTTTATTGATATTCTGTATGCTAATTTCATTGTTATTTTAACATTTTTAATTGGTAATTGGTAATGTTAATTAATTTACATGTAATCAATGTGTAACAATTAGCCTTAATATATATAATTAATGTACCCCACATCAATTTTTCATCATATACAGTACATACAATTAAGTTAATTATACACAATACTTAATTTTTTAATTCTTGTTTTAAGGGATTTCCGGCCGAATTTGCGATGTACTTGAATTACTGTCGAGGTCTACGCTTTGAAGAAGCACCAGATTATATGTACCTGAGGCAATTATTTCGCATTTTATTTCGCACACTTAATCATCAATATGACTACACATTCGACTGGACTATGTTAAAACAGAAGGCCGCCCAGTCAGCAGCAGCAGCCGGTGCATCACAGGCGGTAGCAACAGCCGGTACGTCATGACTTATCTACCAGAATTTACTATTCTAATTTTACCGTCTTGATTAATTAAAACTTTTTCTTTGTAGGTAATCGCTAAATGGATTACTACATAGATAATAATTATAAAAAAAACAACAAAGAAAACCAGAGCTGGCTGTCATGCCAAGTAGTGATTTTTTTTGACTTGAAAACACAGAGTTCAGAAAAAATTGATGCAGTAGTGGAAATCTGCATGAACTATTGGAGCATTGATTGAATACACTGTACAAATATGACTTTAACTTTCAGTTGCTCTATATGCCTCCACAACTGCAGCTGTTTATATGGGTATCAGTGACTCAGAATCATTATTATATTGACTTCCTCACTTCAAAATAGGCAAAAAAAAATAACAAAAAAAAAGTTGGTGTTTTTTGGTGTCTCATACTGAATGGGTTCCGTTTTATTTTTATGTAAAAAAACAGTTTTGTCAATGGAGATGTAACAACATTATAAGAAATTCTGTGACTGGTAATGCATTTTCAATTTTTTTTTCTTTTTTTTTTATGTTCCAACAGCAGATACAATATTATTTCTATATCTTATTTGTGACGTGTAATGTGTTAATCGTTTATATATACCTTTCAAACTGTGAATGTTCATATTATACTTCCAACATCTAATAACTTTTAACTTTTGTAAACTGTTTAAGAATTACACAGGAATATGAATTTTTCATTCCAGTATATTTTACAGAGGTTATAGTATAAAAAAAAATTTTTTTTTGTTAATGTTTATTATTGAAAGTAGCCAACATATATTTTATAGAATTTTCTCAGTCATTGCTATAATCTCATGGAAAAAGAAAAAACAAAGTTTTTAAAAGGTCTAGTGCAATGTTTGCAGAGATCCAGAAGAAAAAAATCTGGTCATTAGTAAAAAAAATATATATATATATATTTTGCATTCTTTGTTTGAAGGTACTTTAAAGTCTTGTACATATTACAATTAAAACTGTTAGTTTTAATTTGTGCTCAAAGTACAAACTCTTATTCTTATCATAAAATGGGTTACCAAAAGGGGAAAGCGTATATAAATAGATAACCTCTGAAAAGGGAGTGTCACCATTTAGGTAGGAATGGATAAAATTCGGGGGTAATTTCATCTTAAACGAAGAACCCGTATTAAAATTCTGTTGCGTTTACGTAATAAGAAAATAATAATTTCTTCCATTATTTAAATGTTTTAATGCCACATCACAGAAATTCTGCTAATCTATTGTGTCTCTGTAAAATTAATAGACTATAATAAAAATTCCAAACAAGCCAACGTCTACTAAAGAGAAAAGTAGTAGTGCTAATCACTAGAATGGCTCTAATGTGTACTGATAGTGTATGGTCTGCAAAGAACTGCATCTTCACAAATTACCTACAAATATGATTGATTTTTTTCTATATAATGAATATATAAAGTGTGTATAGACAAGATAAGCAAGCACATACTACTGCAGTTTCTCTTCTTTATTGTGAACATTGACAATAAATAGTGTCTATAAAAATCATTAGTGGACATTGTTTTTAATAAAAATTTTCATAACATAAATAAAAAAAAATTAAGATGTTAAAATATTGTATAATTTTTATTAGAAATAATCTGTACACTTTAATATTAGAAATGCAAATAGATTATTACTCAATTATAAAAGTTGAAACTAATTTTCAAAATATATTGATACAAATTATAGCTAAAGTTTATACTTACCAAATACACTTTTTATCAAGAATTTGGATAAAAGTGTCGTTGCCAACCGGCGCGGAGTGTCACGTTAGTTTGCCGGATTAATTAAGGACCTCCTCCAATTACCCGCTCTGCAATTAGTCCATTCTTAATTCGGTTAGTATTACTGGAGGGAATCCATTGCACCAGAACACCTGCAGAATAGGATTTGTTCTCCTTTTTGTTTCGTGGATGGATTCTCGAGATTAAATTGGCCTCCGCCGGACCAATTTAATCTTGGCCCTGTTTGTAAATTTTCTCAGAACTCTGATTTCATTTCTATTTAACATTACTATTGTCTTGATACATAAACTATCAGTTCTGATAAAACTGTTTCTTTTATTCATAAAAAAGGTTTGAATCCAGTCTTTTTGGAAAAGTAGTAGTTTATCTATCCAGCATAGTAGCGTGATACTCATAACTGTTATGCATAAAATATCTAGAAATTGTTCTCCACAGTCAATTAAACTACATCATTTAGTCTTGCAGACATAATTTTAGCAAAACTACAATGGTAAACTGTTGATTTTTCTATCACTTGAAATTCTGTCAAGTCTTCTAAAAGGATGCTCGTTCTTCCATCCGGCAATTATTATTATTATTTTAATGAAATGAAAAATAATTGCCGAACCAAAAAAAAGTTTTGTATAGCAATATAGTAGGAAACAAATATTGAACAATACTTATAGCATTTACTGGGTATTCATTCTAGCCCAAACTACTTTGAATACAACAGATTTCAATCATTTGCGTAAACAGTTATTTGGCATACCCTAGTATAGAATTTCGAGGAAACACACACACTTATGAGTGTCCAGTATTCTCTCACAGACTCACAGTTTCAAACAAAAAGAATACAGCCTGTCAGGAAGAATCTGTATATGATGTAAACCAAAATCCTGAAATATATTTGTTTTAGAATACACAGTAGACCTTTATAAGTCAATCTTTTATTTTATCCGACTTTTTCATTATTCAGTCATATTTAATGCTAATGAATATGTAGAGGGTATACGAATTTTAAAGCAAATATTCCATACTTTCATCGGTTTAGAAACAAGACTTTTCACTTTTAGAAAACTAATTGTATACTGAATTCGATGGTGCTGCAGCCATATCAAGCAACCAGTTTGTTACAGTGCGACTTCAATTAAGTAAGATTAATTAATAAGATAATCGAGTAACATTCTCCGACAAATTGCCATCCAGTTGGCGCAGTGTGTAGTCCCATTGAGCGAATTTCGGTGGTTGGATCCGGAAATTCCGCAACGCGTTGCGGTCGATTTTTTCGGTCTTCGAGCCTAACACCTATATTAAAGAATTGGTTTGGAATACAGTATATTGTTTTACGATTGATTATCCGTAAGTAATTTTATTCGTATATCAATTTTATATACCTATATAACTGGGTGGCAAATGGAAACCCCCGATATAGAGGATTAACGACCCTCAAAGGAAAAACGAAGCATAGTGTATGTGCTTACGTAATTCAATTTCATTCCACATTTACATGTCTTGGCATTCTTACGGATCCCTTAATAATGATATTTTTATCTTTCGGTCTGTCCTGCACCAATGCTACTTATCTACTTTCTCTAGAATGGGAAGAGAGAGACTCCTTTCTTCTCGTACTTGTAATTCCGGATGGTGAATGGTAATTTTGTATTGTGACGACAGACTACATTAGAAATACGCAACTTCTGTCTGTAAGGTAAATTTTTGTTGAGCATTAAAAGCGTTTATTTATTTTCGACCTGCTTTGCATAGTTACGTCATTCAACATCGTGTAGTTATGTAAGTTGAGTTTCTTGGTAGGAGTGATGTACTGTAATGTTTTTTCAAAGATCGCGGTAATTGTGTTCCTTTTTGGTTAGCTCGTTATTATTGGATTTTAGAATATGACAATAATCAACTGAGGAACAAATTGCATTTCGTATTTTCCTAGAAATTGGAATTTTATATGGTTAGGAAATAATCCCGGTACGATTGTCGATCGGAATTATTACGTACGGTACGTTACGTTTGTACCAATTTTTTAAAAATCTCGAACCATTGTAAAATGTGGTGCAAACGGAGTCGTTGAGGCGTACGAAAGTCGATTTACACGTAGAAAACAAAATGTCGGACGTGTTCTTCCACAGAAGTGGGTATTCGGTGGAATTTGCAGTGTTTTTTAGTCACCATGCAAGACCGTTCGGCTAAAATGTCGATTAATGCAATACGAAATAACGTGAAAGAAGGTAGTATAATATATTCGGACTGTTGGAAAGCGTAGCAAAAAAGACAAGTTAGAAGAAGCCGGATACGAACATTTGCCAGTAAATCCCAAGTATAAACTTCGTAGACCCTGACAATTTCATTAGTCGAATAGACACAATTTTTTCTAATGTTATCTACAACAAACTGTTCCATTCGCAGCCGAATTTCAAATAGTAATCTGCCAACCGATCAAATTTCCAGAAAACGAACCAAACTTTGCGCCCTGGAAACCACTAAAATGTTATTTTGTGCTGACCGGTAACTTCGTATTATGTAAATTTCCTATTCGAATGCCACCGTGCCGATGGATCCGATAGGAAGAAGGCCGAAGTTAATTCGACCGAACGTAGTAGATGATCAATGACTAATGGTCTACTATTAATACAGTATTTGAATGAAGCAATGCTGCCACGATAATAAATAGACAGGTTTCGAATCGACATTACGAGTGACGTCTTGAGCATACGCAATTGTCCGGCGCCATCTTTGTGGTCTACGTTTTATTTGTGTTTACGCGCGCTTTGACCGGAGTTCTCGCGTTGTTTATTCGTGGCTAATATCACTATGGTGAATTGTGGTGTAATGCTAGTTCACTCGAGAACAAAGGAACGTCATTTTTTTTAATTCACGGCATTATTTGTCATCCAAGACCCCAAATTTGGGAGCTTTCGCCACGAAGGCAATTTACGTGGCTCTGAAGAATTGACCGGAAAAATTTCAATACGGATAAAGTGAATATCGATGCAAGAGTTTGTCAGAAACATTTCATTTCGGGTAAGTATTAACATTTCATTACTAAATGATTAGTTAAACTTTTGCAGGAGTATCACGAGTCATTTGCATAAATCCTTTTGTTAATACCGACAAAATGAAGTTAATTTTAGTTTGAATAGATCGTGTTCTACCCTTATTTTTCACCTTTCGGTTTGTTTTCTTAGTCTCTACCTGTAATATATATACAGTAGAGTTAATATTAGTGTAATCGCTTAGCGGATAAAGAATTAGAAATGAATTTTTAGCCGATTGTCCTTCCGGTCTAATTTACATAAATAAAAACGTGTGTATTTTTTAGGATATAAACCAATAATTTCCATTCTTCACTTACAAATAGGTTATTTTGTAAGTATAACGTTAAGCAGTGTCAGCAGGAAGTTTGGGGCAATGGGTTAATAAGGGGAAATGAAATCGGAAGGGGGCGAAATGTTTCGTTGTAGTTAAGCGATATCGCGTTTATGAAAAAGTTATTCGAATTGGTTTATTTGATTTCGACAAAGCGATATGCCGAGGAGGATGCATCGCGGAAAGACTTCTGTGTAAATCTGACGCCAATTTAAGTGTTACTAACGCCAAGAAAATCCGGTAAAACTCCGCCTGTCCCGAAAAGAAATCAACAAATCATTGGTCTGTTAGTGGTAACCGCCGGTGGAATGGACTGGACTGTCCCGGCGCGTATTCTAACGAGCGACTGGACACAAAATGCGTAATGGGAATTTTGAATTGTGCCGAAGGGAAAGTAGGTAATGCCGTGCCCCTAAGAGAAAACTAAGATAACACAATCATCAAAACTTTTCAAATAGTATATGTTTAAAGTGTACTTTACATCAATTTCTAACGTTAACGCTCGACGGTCGGGCATTGGCACTGGTAACTTCATTTCAAGATTGTACGTAGATCGATAGTCACGTTTACAATCATTTGGAGCTTACGTTTCTGTCTTGGTCTTCTCTGATTTTCGCTTTCTAACGCCTGTACTTTGTGATTTTCTGGAGTAGCTGTTAGAATTCGCGAATGTTCACACAATTTCCGCAATTTAGTATTGTTTGAAATACAACAAACGAGTGAAATATCACCTAAAGGAAGCTTACGTAAACCTCTTTGCCCTTCGCCACAATATTGCATTCCGAAGCGTTTTGTTGGCAAAATGGCATGTTATAAATCAAGCAAAAAGCGGGAATGAGATGCTAAATGTATATTGTATAGTTTATACACGTGTTAAAAACTAACAATTTAAAATAAATGTACGGATAGTTTTTACCCTAAGGATATACTTTAGTGGGGACATAAGGTTTAGTTTCTCCCTAGTTGTGGGGTGTTCTTTTTAAATTAGCATGATTTTAAATACGTTACCTTTTGTATATAATGAGAGATGTTCGTTCTTTCCTTTATATATGAAATAAAAAATATATTAGTAACTCGTCTTCTAGAAATAGCGATTATTTATTTACGGTTTAATTGACTTTAAGAGAGTACGAGTGTGGCGGGTCTTTGTTTCTTAGTGAGCTTTTGAATTGAAATAACGTGACTTCCGGTTTGCATCTGATGTTCGTATATAGTTAATCGGGGCCAAGATGCCCCGAATATTTCCTTATCCGGTCTCGTCTTTCATACATCTAACTCTTTCCTCGAGATTAAGGAATGACGGACGGACAATGGGAATTTATAGATCTATAGATTTTTTAAAAGTGCAGCCCAATTATATCGGGTGCCAGCGCACACCGTAAACAACAGTCCAGTCCTTATTCTAAAGTTTTTTCCCCCGATGATTTTACTCGCTTCTTACTGTTTACGGTAAAGTTAAACTTGTGTAAGCAAAATTATCTAAAAAGAAAACGTTTCCTTTACACAGATTATCAGAAGTGACGGAAGTTGCCGATTTACGGGATCGATTTCACTTATTCTTGTACAGTTTGCAGCATTTTATCCGAAAAACAAATAATTCTACGGCATATTTTCTCTGGTGTGTGACTTCACTTATCGCTAATTCGATTAGGTTTTTCGTTTTATCTATCTTTTCCTGTCTGGGAACGACCACTTACTTATTATTACTAAGTATTAACTGAGCTTGGAGAAAGAGATAAGTAAAAAATGTAATAATCTTTCTATATTTTGGGGGGTTTGGATTAATGTTCTAACGTTTAATTAAATAATGATGATAATTGATTTTTTTGAAGTAAATATTATTATTTTCTGGTAGGAATGTTAATGGAATTTTAACAAAATGTGATTTATTACTTGTAATTTGAAGATATTTTGAATTTATAAATGTCTTTTTTAAGTTAAACACTGTATTGTATAATTATTAAATAGAATGGTCAAATTCCAAAGGACATTATACTAAATTATCTATCGAGATAAATTATTGCAAGTGGTGCCAAAACTATATGATGGAAGCCAAATCCTAGCTGTATAGGAACAGTATGTAATATATTTACATGCAGAAAACTAACTTTTCTATTATTTAATTAATTGTTATTTGATTTAGATTATGAAAACTAGAAGCTACCCGTATCTGTCTGTTTTGTTTGTTGTTTGTTACGTTACGGCGGAGAATTTCACTTTAAATGGAAGAGTGGTACCTGATCCGGAGATCTATAAGTATCATTATAAACCTAATAAGGACGAAATAATCATCAGAGAATACGTGTTGATGGAGACTCGTTCGCGGAGTGCGCTTCTCTGTCCCAAAGATTATAGTATCAAAGATGCAAGTATCAACATAGTCTATGACAAATCCTATATTACAATTTCTTTATATACATGTTTGATATTGTTAATTCTAGTTAAGTATGATGCTAATTGTTGGAAACAATTCCAATTCTACATTAAAAAATAAAGAATGGGCAGAGCATCCTCAAATTCTTACAGACAGAGATGAAAGTAAGAAGTTTTTATTTTGCTGTTGAAATTGCAGTCATCTAACATAATATTTTAGAATATAGAAAAATGATTTTATTTTCCTTGTAATTTAAAACAAATTCTTAAAACTTAAAACTATTATTAAATTAATAGTATGTAATAATTTAAAAATAGAGTAATAAATTTAAACAAAATAATTAGGTTATGCACTTGTACACTCGTCGGTATAACCAAATAGTAAATATAATACATCAAAAGCTTGCTGGTAAATGAAAACTTCTACGCACTCTGAAACCATGCTACAAATATGGTAGCGTAAAATGGCTCGCAAAATATAGTAATGATCGTGCCGTAATTGCAGACAAAATGGTCCGTGGCAACGGACCAGATATCACATTTAATGACAAACAAAACAAAATCACTTACGTCAAAGACAAGTGTACAAAATACATACAATGAAAAAATTAGTAAATACTCAGAACTTGCTCACAAAATAAATTGTCTGTAGAGAATGGGTGAAGAATGTACTGCGCCGGTAGTCCTTTCGTGCACTGGCATCAAATTGCATACATTACGGCTTCGTAACGGCGCGTACAACACGCTACAAAAGGCCTGCACGTAGTCGTGAAATTCTTAAACAGATATGTACACGAACAACTTAAACAAAACATTTGTTTTCTGTAATTTGACTTTGGTCTGAAATAGCATTAGCCACTGCTGTATATACCAGGTAGGATATGTTCCGAAACCACCACAATAATAATAAGTTTAATTCAATATTATATAAATCCCAAATAAGTCCAAATAATAAATAAATAAAAAAAATCACCTAAGTCCATGATATTAAATAAAAGAACATATAACATTAAATTAAGATATAAATAAAGGCAAAAGTATTTACAATTTATGGTTTCTTCAAAGTTGATAATATAGAACAATGCATTATTGAATACTTTGTAAGCTTAAACTGCTTAAATTTTAATTTTAAAAATGTTTTTGGATCAATACAAGCTTTTGTTAACTCATACAATCCAAGTAATTTTTAATTTATTTCATATAAAATATATGCTCTCTACCTCAAATTAGTAGTCTTGCCACCATACATTATACTTTTCCTTTAACAATAGAGTCGTGCCGATTGTCTATTGAATGCCTTTCGGGGAAATTTTTAAATTGAAATAAGGTGACTTCCAGTTTGCATTGGAAGTTTTGTATATAGTTAATTGGGGTCTCCCGTCCCTAAGGTTTTCGTATCCGGTCTCGTCTTTCATCTCGAGATTAAGGAAAGACGGGTGGGCGACGACAGAAATTTAGTCTACAATTTTTTCAAATTGCAGTACAACAAGGAATTGTTTATAAATGTTTTCGGCCCATCAAATTAACTTTTAAATACATTTAATTAGTAAAGTTTAAAAAAGAAAAAGAAAATTCTATTATTTTAAAATAATAATGCTTAAATTTAATCTACAGAAAAAGAGGTAGCGTGTCCGACTTTGAGCAGATGCATTTCGTTTCAAGCCTGTTTGTTTGCATTTGGAATTGAATTTTGCAACAGAGATCCCGCACCGGGTATCAGGAAAATATTAAATGTTAATATCACCTGTCAGAAATCGTGGAATGAAAATGAAGTTATATTTTTGCACTACGTAAAACCAAACGAACGTCGGATCGATCTTTCCGATATCGAAATAGAAGAAACGATACAAGACGCTACGTCGGTATTTAACATAGAATGCCCTTCGCTTAAGAAAGCCATAAGAATGAAGTAGGCAGAGTGTAATATTGTAACAATAATTTTAAATTTATATTATTATCATTTAGAAGAAGAAAAAAATAATAATTTATATTACAGCTATGGTGGCTACTGTAATAAAGAACCTCCTCCACCCACTCTTATTAGTGAATATTTATGGAAAGTATTAGGAAGGTAAATGTTTTAGTAAAGTCTTACTCAAATTCTGTACTATGTTTCTATATATAGATATATAGTAAGTGGCTGTCTACTTAGTTATAAACAATTCATAAATAAGCTTTGTACTAGTTTAATGGTTATGCAGTGTTTCTTTTTTTTTTAAAATATAATATTAGTGTTAGTGGTGTTATTCAAATATGATGTAGAAATAAAATACATTAATAAATACCGAAAGAATCAAACTTAACTTTTTAATATTGTAGAGTATGGAACAAGGACTGTCGAGAAAAAATCAAACAAGTTTATTGCGCTTACCAATATAACAGACAAGGTTCGTGCGTACCGCCATTTTATCTGCAAAATATGGTAATTTTAATCTATTAATATTGTATAAATTTAATACTATTTTTTTTAATGATTTTTTTAAATTTTGAATAGAAATTTGGGAAAGTTATGTTCAATAATTTGTCACTTCCAATTCATCAGATTCTTCATGATTCTTCAAAACTGAAAGAATGTAAGCATTTATTTCATTTAGTATCTTTAAAATATCTTTTAATTGTTTCCTTTAAAATTGTAGACAATTTATGAGAAAAATTATTTGGCATTTTGACTCAGAAATATAATATTGATTCATTGATATATCATAAAGTATGGATCAGATCTTAACCCATATCACTATAGTGGGTATGCAAGCATCTTAATGTGCAGCCATTTGAACAATCAAAATTAAATACATAAATCTATAAGTTCTAATTAATTGGCATATTATACATACATATATATGATTAGATGAGCCTAAAGAACTTTAAAATGAAACATATCCTAAGTTAAAAGTTTAAGACAAGACTTAAGAAGCAGTGTTATACTTAAAAATTCACAAAATAAATTTTTAAAAAGGATAATATATTAAAAATGGGTACGTTCGTAAAGTCAAACAAATTAAATGCGTTACTAACAAGTTGGTCGCTTATTTTAAATCTTAATTTCCTTCTAGTATCGACAAATGAAAATCGCGATTTGATACCCGCTCGGCTTGCTTTCTTAATACTCGTTCACGAGGATGTCGACGCTGTGGTAAATAAAATATTGTGACAATAATAATATATTCTTTACTATTATAATAATAATAATATCAAAATTTATTTGCAGATGCAACTTCTTATACTGATTTACAGGCCGTACTTCTTTTATGTCGTTCACGTCGATAGCAATTCCGAACATACAAGAGAAGTAAGAAGTTAAAAAGAAATTTGGTTAAATTATCCTTTAATAAATTAATAGATACAAATTAAATTTTTTAAAAATTATATTAGAGACTTGGTGAAGAAATTAAAAAAGCTTTCTCTGATTCATTTAACATTTACGTCCTCCCCAAAGAGAGATCTTTTAGAACGTCTTGGGCTTCGTACGAAATTGTCAGGGCACAATTAGAGGTATTTTCTGTATATTATAAGAAAATTTACATATACTCGATCTATTAAAAGCTGTATCCTTCTAGTGTTTTGAGGAATTATTAAGAAGAGGTCTCTGGGATTTTGCAATCAATCTCAGCGGTGCAGATTTGCCTCTACGTGACGTAGATGATCTCGCAGCTGCACTTGCAGATTACAGAGGTTTTTGCATAATTATGTTATAAAATTCTTTAAATATTATTTTAAATTTTTAATAATTTTTATGTAATATATTTACCAGGCTACAATTTTTTTTCTCATGCCATTCCAAGAAATGCCAAACCTAATCATCCCTATTATAAAGAGGCATTGTAATCATTTTATACTTTTATTTTTAACATTATGGAATAAACACATTAAAATTAATCGATTTAGATATTTAATTTTAGATTTGCTTGCGACGGATACGTATACAGTGTTACTTCGACGGACGGACAACCGAAATTTGACGAATTTCAGATTTATTCTTCTTCACAGTGGGGCGTCTTTCATAGGTAATCATAATTTTTAAAAAATCATTAAATATCTTGACAAAAAAAATTATTTAAAAACTATTTTCTCGCAGAGATTTTGTAGAATATGTTGTGAATGAGAAAGTTAGAACAATGGTATTCAATAAATATCAGTTTTTGCTTCAAACTACTATTGTTCCCGACGAATCTTATTTAATTACAGCATTAATGAATTCTCCTATGAGGTAATAAAACTTAACTTTTAAGCTAATTATTATTTAAAACATCAACTAAAATATAAATTTACATATAAAATAATCATATGCAATTACTAATCTTGAATGTCAGCCTACGCTTATGTATACATTAAAGTTAGCAAAAAACATAAACTGAATTATCTATTGGTTTTAACTGTGCTAATTATTAAATAATCAAATTATGTAATTTGGCCACTGTCTTGTGTAATATCAATAATTAAAAATTAAGTTTGAGAAACTTCTAAATTTAATTTAATTCAAAGAAAAGATCAACCAATAACTATACAGATGTGTTATCACTTTTGCTAATCAGACTGCCAACAACTGCTGGATGGCCAAGGCGGTGAAAGCATCAGTCTATTAGTCTAGAGAATCTGGGATTTAATCCAGACAAGCAACTCCCCATGGACATTCTATCCCAGATATGTTGAGCTCCATCCTTTACCACCCGGTCACCCCATTGCAGCTTCTCCAAACCCACTATGGATATGAAAAAAGGTCCTCGGATGCCCACGGGAAGGAAAGAGCCAAAAATGAAAAAGTTATTCGCCGTAGGCTTGGCCAGGCCAACAATGGAGAGAGATAGACCTGACATGCTCGCAAAAAATTCAGAGTTCCCCAGAGCAGTAAGCTGACATCTTAACTGCCTTGTCTTTTTGACCATCAGTTTAATTCTTCTGATCTGGAAATTGTTCTTTTAGAATAAAATTATTGTTGAATTGAGAAGTTTGAAAATATTATTAACAAAATAAAAAGTAATAATTTACATGTATTCATCTGCTGTTTATAATAACCTGTATCATTGATTTACAATAAGAATTATATATTTTCTAATACATACATTTTTTTCATTATCATTTTATAAACCTGAATATATTCAACCACCTGTTGTAGATTTTACAGTAAAGAACTAGAATGTCATTTCTGTTATTACTGAAAATATTAATGAAGTTATTTATTCATATTAGTAAATATAAAAATTACAAAAATGAATAGAAGTAATGGGAAAGTCCATATACTGTATATAATTATACATAAGAGAACTGTGTGTTGTGTATGTTTATCATATATATATTAATAAATAGTTTCAAATTTTTAGCTATACCCTTAGAAAAGTCCAAGTGCATTACTATAAAACGTATTCGAAAGTAGATCGGAAAAACTTGTGTCGTCACGACAATCAAGACTCCGATTTCTGCGGTCAGGTAAAATTTTGAAATCTGCTTCTCTTAAACTTTCTAATTAATAAATAAAACATTCTATTTATGCATATTTTAAGGGACCGGCTCATTTTGAAATGAATGATATGGAAGAACTTATTTATTCCATTTCTCATAGAGTATTTTTTGCAAGAAAATTTCAGTCAATACAACATCCTACAAGAAATGCTATCATGTCTTTAATTCAGGGAGGTTATTACTCTTCCATAGTCAGATTTCTTCCATCTTCAATTATCAAGTAATATTCTTGACAAAATAACATAGAAATTTTTGGTTTTATTGTCGTTTGATATCCGTGTATGTGCTATACAGGAAATTAGCTTCTTACGCAATGACGCAGTTACAAGAAGAAAATTATGCCTATAAAAATTATAAATTTGTCGACATTGCCAACTTTCAAATATTTCCTAGATTATATCCGGATAATCCGTGCTGTTACATACCATTTCAGAATGGAATAAAAAAATTTTTAGATTATAGTTACTGGATTGATTTTGAAATAGTAAGTGTTTTAAATAAATAAACTAATAACTCTCTCAATTTATCCTCGTATTTGATAAGAATAATTTAAAATGCTAATGGAATTGTGAATTATAATTAATGTCTTTAACGATCCCTGCAGGATTCGACGAGAGATCAAATGAAAAGAGTACGTGCATTGGTTGTAAGTATAATATTATTCATCTATAAGAAATTAAAATGTGAAAATTTTAATTGTTAGTTAATATTTAAACGAATTTATAAGATTATTTCATTACTATATTAGAAACAGAGTCAGTTTAAAGTATAGACAACTAAGGCTTTATACTTCCATCCATAGCACACATTTGATATTATACTTTATATGAAAAAGACATCACAAGTGTACATTTGCTTGAGTCTCACATAATCTAAAATTGCCAGTGCTTGCAGTTCATTTCTAAAACATTTTATACAAACTATAATGTTTTTGTTTCCACATTAAAGATAATTTTAGAAAATGAAGTAAGTACTATCATCTTGGAAAATGAATTAAGCATTCTAAAATAAATAAATATATATATATTTATGTACTGTACATACACACACACATATAACTTCTCTATTTTATGATGCTATTTGTTGGTTTTTGTCAATTCATCTTAAAAACAAAATTGGAAAATAACATTTTCAGTAACAAAATAGTTGTATTAAACTTCATTCTCTTTCAGTTAAATTAAATTTTTTAAAGATATTCATATACATGTACCATATTTTTGCAGAATGACTAGCATGCCAGTCAATCTGAGGGAGATCACAAAATCATATATTTCTGTACGCTAAAAGCTGAAATGGTTTAAGTGACATTATACATCCCTCTCTAGAGAGTGCATTAAAAAACGAACCAGTTTTTATTCTAAAACTGTGAAACTGTCAGCATTACATCAATATGTTTAATTTCTTCATTTTGTCTTCTTTCTAATACTCGTGGAATTCCAAAAGTGCTTTTTTAACGTGTATTTTATTATTATTATTGTTATTTGATTCAAAAATGCAAAAGTAAACATATTAAATTTATGCTGTAAATTATCGACTTTATGTGAATTTGAGAGGAAGGTCAGGGTAGATGCTGTGCTACTAATGTCAATAAGTTAATTGTTTAACAACTAGTTTTGTTAGATCTGATTAATTTTATATTTTAACCAGTATGCTGGTCTCCCTTTTTTATATGACATGTCAGTCATTCCACACAAAAATACGGTATGTACTAAATTAATAATAATATTGTACATGGTTTTAATGGATAAAAGGAAGAATCAAATAATTGATTGCAAAAGGTAGAACTAAATGCCTAACCTGACAAATGGCCAAAATATCCTCATTATCCTACTCTCTCTTCTTTATATTAATATTTCAAATAACAAATTTTTAAAATTTTTCAAACAGATTATGTAAAAAGCAAATACTAAATGAATACCAACAGTAAAATTGTACTCATAATGAAATTATTCATATTCATACTATTAGTATTATTATTTTAATTTTAAGTAAAACTTACAAATTTCATAAAATCGATTTAAATTTTAGAGACCAAAGTTTAATGGATTTCAATGTTTTGGCGAAGGACATCTTCGGATGGCATTTGCAACAACGTGGACACGAACTGTTTCAAATGGCGAAAAGTAATAAAAATTACGTAATTAATTTCTCAGTTAAAATACATTATTATGAAAATTAATAGAGAATTAACTATTTAATAGGTGGGGTTTAGACTACAGTTTACCACTACCATATTTTCCAGTTGAAACTAAATATATTTGGTTAATTCTTGTTTTCCACGGCAATGCCGCAAATACTCAATGTGAAGGTAAATTTTGTTAAATTAGATCATTTTATAATTTCGACATATTAATTTATTATGTATCCTTTAGCAAAAAGAAACAGCCAACCTATAATTTTCACAGATCTCGATCTCAAACAAGTAAAAGCACAACCATTAAATATTATGACTCGTATCACTTATGAAAATGGTCCTTCTCTATGTGAACAATCCCATATAATCGAATGGAATAATGAAACATTATTAAAAGATGATGATGTAATTTTAAAATATTTTTTAATATGCGATTTAATCTTTTATATAAAATTTAAAAAGTTTTCCTCTTATTAGGATATTCCTTCCGATCTCTTCGTTCATTCACTGAAACTAGAATGCGAGCAATTACATCCAGGAAAATGGGATGTTGAAATATTCGCAGTATGAAATGTTTATAATTAATTAAAATTCATTAATGTGTGTTTTAAAATTTAATTCATTTTTTAGGAAAACGAACTAGACCCATTTATTTATAAGATTCCATTGTATTTAGTTGATCTGAAAGAAATGATTGGTAATATTTTCATATTTTTTTTTAAATTTTGATTTATTTTCATTTATGTTTGCAAAATATTCCAGAAAATAATTGTGAACCATCTTGTCCTTGGGAAAATGAAAAAGATTTATGGGAGATTTATTCAGTTTCTACTTTGCCATTTCCTGATTTTTATAAAGAATCGTCTTGGAAGGATATAATTGTATATCTTATACTGTTTAATTTATAAAATCCATGTAATCTTGCATTATTATATCAATTTATTTTGCAGCCAATTAAAACTTCGAGTTGTCGCAATTCATATAACAAAAAAGAATTGTGGTAAATACTTTTTCACAGTTAAGTTTAAATCATTTTAAATGTTTTTTAAAACAATTATTTTTTTCTGTTAGCATTAAAGAATGGTTGACATGTAATGGAGGCACAATTGTTGTTCTGATGTGTTCATTATTCTTTTATAAATGGTAAGAAAAGCATTAAGTATTGATTATAGTCCATTTTTACTATAATATTTTGAATGTTTATTTTAATTTTCCAGGATTTTAAAACCAATTATAAGTAGAACACTGCGAAATCCACTGAGACAAACTACTTATAATGTTCTTATATTAATATTCATATTTGTAATACAAGAATTATTATTTTTTCACTGTTGTAATTTATAAGAAGTTAAAATTTGTAATAAATTAATCTAATTTTGCATTGACTTTCTAAATTTTAAGTTCCTTATTAGAGTAGAAGAGAATCACTTTTTGAGAAAAACAGCCAACTGACCATCTGAAGCATTTTCTTATTACTGTATGAAATCAGTGTTCAAATCCTTATTATTTATTATGGCTAAAGCAGATCAAGATATACTAATAATGGGCAAAATTATGACTATGTAGCCTTAAGGTGCTGATATCTTACATTCATTAATCACTCTTTTTCTATCTCAGTGTGGACAATCAATGAAGTTTGAAAAAAGGAAAACACTAAATAATCCAAATATATCAATTTTATATTTGCAAAATTATTATTAAAACAACTATACAAATTTTATTATTAAACCTATCTTATTTCTTAGGACGTCGTGTCACCGTCGGCTTTTTTCTCTTGGTCGTCGAAAGTTGTTTTTCACTGCTTTCGTTCAGTTCTTTTTTCAATTGTTCCAACATTTTAGGTGTTAGTAAGCCTTGTGCTAGTAATCGTTCTGTTAAGCGTCTCTGTCCATCAAAGCTAATACTGTTTGACACTTGCTTTAAATCATCATCTTGCACATTAACATTTTCGGCTATATTGAAATAATAAATATTAAGTCAATTAATAAATTTTTAAATCAAACAAATATACACTTACATTTTCCTTTTTGAACTGGATAATCTTCTTCAATGTCATGATTCATATCCCCAGAACGTAACAAATGTGTAATATTTAAAACACCTTGTTGAATAATTTGATCTAATTCTGTCTGAAGATCTCGAACCATGTTAACGTCGGGAAAGAGATCAAGAAAACGATAACTGCAAAATCACATTTAGAAAATTTATTTAAATTGTCAAAGAAAAAATACTTTGTCATTGCATTAATGTTTAACTGTGCAACCCACAAGAGTAATCTTTTTTTTATCTGTAAAAATGAAAAATGATGCCAATACATAACAATTATATTTCTTGTGTAATCTGATAAAATTAATCATTTGCAATACATTTCTACAACTGTAATAACGGCTGAATATTCAAATATACAGGGTGTTCCAGTAGAATTTTAATTCTCAATATATCCTGAACAACACATTTAAAATAACTGTTTCTTTGGTTTCATCATTTGCCTAGAATGAGTATTTGTATTCTTGTAAAACATGGCACCTAAGAGAATTAGTAATGAACACCATATTCTTAAATGGTTTTACAAACATTGAGGAAGCACAGTTCTTCACAGAATGAGACCACACAAGGTTTGCATTTTCTTAACATGGTATTCATTGCCACCAGAAAAATTTAATGTTGGATGCACTTGGTCACTAAGATGTCTAGATATGAATAATTACATGGATTAATATCTAGACATCTTGGTGTCTAGATATTATTCAGACTGTTAGATCAGAAATGTCTGCATGTGGTTACTTTGCAACATCCAAAATAAATAAGTGTGTATGGATTAAATCCTAATAAACAAAGCACAAATATTGTTTAATAGATATTGAGTATGTTTAGTTGGGACACCTTGTATAATATACAGTAATTAAATTTTTATATATGTGTTTTCATTTGTTAAATACAGTTAAGTATTTCAGCTACACTTAAAAAGTATAATTAAATATTAAATCCTTATACAAAATAAGAGATCTTTCATTGAGTAAAATTTCATATAGAACTAAAACATCTTGTAAAATCAAGATCAGTGATGGCAAACCCATGACCCTGCATTAAATGTTTAGAAAGTATTTAGTTTTTATAAATTATGAAAAAATATTTGATAGATTTCTTTGTGTTTTCACATTACATATGCAATGCTAAAGCTGTCGAGAAGTCTCAAAGGCCATAAATTATGAACTTCGAATAGAAAACAATAGATTTCCCATTAAACAAAATATCCGCTTCTGTTATAACCAAATTATTTTCTTTTTCCTTACAGTATATAGTTTAGGCATTTTTTTGTCTATTTAACTTTTTAAAGATTTTGCTTATTTGAACTCAAATTAAATATTTGGCCTAGGATTTGGGGTTACTGAATTTCAATCCACCTTTGGGAAAGGTTCACTATTGCTGATCTAAATTATGGTAGACATTGATATATTTTATCCTTATATATACTCTTATTAAATCTTACCTTAACCACAAATATAAATCAAGAACATCAAATACAGATTCTAAATGAAGTAAATCCAAAATAGTTTTAGGTGGAGAAAATGGCCATCCGATATTTTTGCATAACCAATCAAACGTCAAAGGAACATTACTACTGTATTGTCTAGCAAACTGCAAAATAAATGAAATTTCCGTGTTATTAGATTTTGCTTTTAAACGAAAATAAAAATTATATTAAATTACCTTTAAAAACATAGTGCAAACAAATGGTAGCTTTCTATTAATTGGCGAACAGCAAAATACATATCTCGCTCGGAGAGGAAGGGGAACGTGTTGTATCATATCGGCTAAAAACTTAAAATCTTCAATATTACACATAAAGTAGCTTGATGTATCAACCTGGCAAAGACTAACAAAAATATCCTACAACAAAAATATTTAAATTTATATTATTATTTTCGATTAATTAATAATTAATCAAAAATAAATAATTACGGTTAGATTAGACAGTGTAGCATGCGGTAGATGATAAGCAAATAATTCAATTTGTTCGGCTGTTGGATGCAAACCAGCAGCAACAATCGGTTCTACTTCTCTCGAGAGAATCTCTCTTAAAATAGGTAAATCCTCTCCTCGAAACGTCGTCACAAATCCTTCTTCAAATTGTGTACCGAATCTCCCAGCTCTACCAGCAATTTGTAAAGCTTGAGAAGTAGGAATGGTATCCATTTCTTTTTCTCCTTTTTCATTTATTGTTGGTTTTATGATAGAATAAAAAATTATTCTTCGGATACTCCTGTTAAAATATTAAAATACGTATTTCATAATTATTTCAAGTTTTACATTTAATTCTATTTATATTATGAGTTCTCACAGATCTTGAGTCAATGTTTCTGAATATTTTCAAACAATTTCTTACGGAATTCAAAAAACCTATAATTTTCAGATAAATCCAATGAGCAAAAAATGTCTGGCTTTTTGAGGATTAGTTTTATTCTATGATTCAATTCAATCAGTAGGAAATCTTATGTTAAATTTAATAAAATCCAGCAATGAGGTTGTTTAACTTTCCCAGCAACATTTGGTGTGCCATCTGTTATCATATTTTATTAAAAAACGACAAAAAGCTTCATTTTCGGGGTAGGGATGGTTTTATAAAGAATTTTAAATACTAATAACAAGTGAAATCATCAATAAGTCCGACCCTACTGGAGATACACATGACCCCCATTATATCCCTACCCTCTCAACCTTTAATCACCAAAATTTAATAGCATTGATCTCCCTAATACACAAACCTCCCTGCAAAATTTCAGAGATTTTTGATAAAAAGCACAGGAGTTATTAAGCTTCAAATAGGGTAAATAAAATTGTTCCCTCCACACACACAGAAATTACCCCCAAATTTTTTTAGCATTTCTCAATGTTTCAAGGTGTTCTAAATCCAAAAATGAAAAAATCTTAGAGGGCGAGTATGGAGATCAATAAAAATAACCCACTGTTATATATAACAGCCGGGAAAGTAACAAGAGAATGGTATCATCTAGTGCCAATTCAATTTAATTAAACCTATTGGACATATAAATTCCCATTGCCGTCTGTGTGTCTTAATCTCGAAAGTGGAGTTAGATAGATGAAAGATGAGACCAGATGTGGAAACCTTAGGGGCAGGAGGCCCTTCCAATGCAAACCAGAAGTCATGTTATTTTAATTCAAAAAAGGTGCCCAAAATTACTTGGATATCAAACAAGAATTAGAATATACTATTATAAACAAATTTCAATAATGTTTTTTAACAAAAAAACAACAGTCATACACAAATTGGTTAGTCAGCAGAAGAAGGGAAAGAAGAGGATGAGAAGATAGAAAGAAGGAAAGAAAGGATCCCTCTGAGTGGCATATGTAAATTTCAATGATTGGCAAAAACTGAAATGATTTTCCAATTTAGCTATCCTCCTCCAATACAGGTAGCCCTCAATTTACGCCAATTCACAATAACGGTGCTGTGCAATTTGCCGTTTTGAGGTGTAATTCCCCGATTTTCCCTATGCTAGACTGATTTTCATTTCAGTGTTGATGTATTTACCAAGCTGCGACATTGTACATTCGTTAAAACAAAGATTTTTATTAAATATATTTATTTTTTCTGTTTAATATTATTGGGTATGTATACATTTGCATTAAATTAATATTAAAATACTAAACATTTAGGTACCCACGAGTCAAGTTATTAAACTGAATAGTCCAATAAATGGCATCCGAATCCATAGTACCAATGAATGTATCCCGTATCAGTTTGTTCAGGAAAACACCTTACGCAGTAACACTTCTGGCGATCACAAACTATTGTTAGTGAGACAAATCTACATCTTGTTGGCCAGACAATATCTACTTCTTGTCAGTCAGACGATATCTCTCTCCCCTTAGCCACCTTGAATTTTCCCGCTCAAACTGACCTTATATATGAGCTACAGCAACCGGTGGTTGACCAATCAGTGTCTCCGCTCGTCTGTAACTCTACATTGAGTTAATGTACCCTTTCAACTATGGAAAGTTTGATGGATGAACTTTGTGAGTTAGACAATGATTGGGAGTGAAGTGCAAATGTAAAAAGGAGCATCATCGCATCCATTCGACTATATTCCGAAATTCTCAATGAAAGAAAACAAAAATGTAAACAATTAAAGACGAATACTTTTTCTGAAAAATGTAAGAGATCCAAAACTAACATTTTTTAATAAAAACATTTTAAAAATTAAATTTATTTGTATTTCGTATTATATTGTATTAATAAACAAAATTATTTGCGTACTTTTCACTTATGTAGAACCTAACCCTATACCTCAGTGTAAATATGGGTTCATTTTATGCCAATTCGATTTGCGCCGGCTTTTGTAGGAATGAAACTGCGGTGTAAACCAAGGACTACCTGTACTCAAATTTTCAATATTTTGTCTTACACTCCTCAAACGTGGAATCACAACACCATGAGAAGGAATGCACATAGCAAGACTGGTAGAGGTGACAGAGATTTGTAAATGATTAAGTTTGCATATGCATCAGAACAAACAAAGGAAGAAGAAGGAAGTGAGAAAAAAGAAATCCAATAAGAAAAGGCAAAATGACAAACACATGAGGGTGTGAGTCTGGCAATGATTGGAAGCCATGTGATATCCAGCTTTGAGCTATAAAGACCAGAAGCCAACTTTGGATGTGAATGCTATCAGTGATAGGTTGTGGCAGCAGAACCTTCAAGGAAGTGTAGAAAATGCCTCAGAGATGACAGCTAGCTGAATACCATCAGTTAACAGCTGGGAACAAGACCTTATCCTGGAGCTGCAAAGCGCATTGGGATGATGTGAGTAAAATTCAGCAATGTGTGACACAATGGATGCAGAAACATTGTGAACATGCTGAAGATAGAGTGGATCATACAAGCACATGACAGAGTACAGAGACCAACAGATTTAACAAATGACCTGTTGGGACCCCACATGTGATGAAACCGCCTGTCACCATCAATCTGTGTCCACCATTTGCAATAAGTTGCACGAAGTCAAGCTACATGCACAGCAACAAGCAACAGGGGTACAATTATCCTCTTGACACAGGGCTGTAGGCCTGGCATGGTGTTGTTGTCATCACTGCAACTGAACCACTGAATGGAATTGGTTACTTTTTACAGATGAATCTCACTTCTGTCTTTGGAATAATGACAGCCATGGATGAGTGTAGCAGTATCCCAAGAAATGCTACTTGCCAGCATCATGATTTGGGTAGGTATCATGTTCTGTCAGTGGACAGCTCTGGTGCACATTTCCAGTACTCTGACAGTACATCACATGAATTATGGGACCAGTGGTTCGGCCACTGGTGCAAGCCACATCCGACATGGTGTTCCAGCAAGACAATGCCCAACTGCACATCGTATGGAAAACTATCACCAGCCTCAAATGAATTCACATTCTTCCCTGAACAGCAGTCTTGCCACATCTCTCTCCCATCAATCACTTGTGAGACCTTGTCCGACATGAGGTGCACTCAGGGACCACCTCCACCACACACCATAGATAACATGCACACCACAGCAAACGCATATTACAAAGCTGTGCATATTTTGATAATTTCATTAAAAAATTAAATAAATACAGAGGTACTTACAAGTTAAGTCCCATTCCAATGGCATCTGTTGCTACTAAAATTTTACAACTGTCATTGGGATCATTGAATTTTTTAGATTGTGCAAGTTTTGTACCTGAAACGACAAGAAAACAGATTAAAGTAATGATTAAAAAAAATTATTAAAACAGAAAAATCAAACGTGAAGAGTAATGAATACCTGGAGGCAGTCCACCATATATAACTGCACATTCGTGTCCTCTTTTTTCAATCTGTAAGCTCACATTATAGATATCATTTTTACTAAAACATACAATGCAATCGCCAGGCCTAACATTGTCCAATTTATCTTAAATATTATAAATAACTTTATTATATTTTAATTATAATTCAAAATTCTTAAATTGCATATTTAATTCTTACTTAATGCTGTATCTTCAATTGTTAATTTTGTCAATCTTTTATATTTTCTTACCTAGATGTATGAAAAGAATAATCATTTTTCAATTAATAACATTTAGTTAGCACTTCAATAAATTTATTTATTATTCTTACTTCTACTTCTTCGCCAACTGTTGCCACAATTTCTTTAACTAAATCAATAGCCGCTTCTTCTCCACAAACATGAATTTCATTAGCTACAATACCAAGTAATGCTCTTGTCCAAGCCCATCCTCTTCCCATATCTCTCATCATCTGAATTTCATCTATGATAGCAATTTCATCTAAACAAAATAATTATATAAACTTATTTACAAATACTAAAAATTATTATTATATATAAAACAAAAATATAATTACATGGTACAGTTACAGATGTCATTTCTACAGTACAAGATACATGACTAGATGGATTATCTTCTTTATTTACATAACAACGCTCCTCTCCAGTAATTAAATCACAAGGTGTTCCCTGCAATATATCTGATATAAGAGATTATCCCTTTAAGTACTAAATAAAACATATCATCTTAAAAATAACCTCAAATAAACTAATACAGTGGAGCTTGTTTAAGTCGATTGCTTGGAGAAAATTTCAGACTTCGAGTTAAAAAGGGATGTAATTTATAAGTCATTTAAAATTTCTGAAATAATTTTAACTCCATTACTTGGTAAGGTCATCAAAGATCTGATGACAATGTAGTTCATGAAGTTTTGTTAGTAAACAATTTTAAATGACTTCTAAAACTTCTCTCTGAGCTATACAATGCATATGAGAAAGCAATTAATGATGAATATAATAACTATTTTAAATTATCAATAGATCTACAATCACGTCACATTAATACAAATTGCTAGGGAAACAGTAGTTAGTTTGCTTTATCAAAGGGGTCCAGGCAAAATTGTATAATTTAGGGAGTTAAGGATTAATAAGCAATTTAAATTTAAATATTTTGAATTAATTTAGTAATAAAGTTATTTTTATACATTTATTCACAAAAATAAATAAAATTAATGATCTAAATGCTTTTCAAATCAAACAAAATCAGACAGTATTTGCCATGTAAGTGTGAAGCAGTATACTGTATCAGAGCAGTTAAAAAATACAAAGCTAAAAGAAATCTGTGATTTTTTTTTCTGCTGAAGATTGCTTGAAAAAGAAAAATTTTCTGGTGACAAAATACTAAAAAAGTCCAGCAACGAGTTGCATACTTTCCTGGCTATTAGGAGTTCTTATTTAGAAAATAACTTTTATAATTTTAATTAAAATATAACCTAATAAAATTGTGTGTGGCATCGCCTGTTATGATATTTTGTTATAAAAGCTTTTTATATTTTTAATTATTATGAAATTGCAAAAAGCTTAATTTTGAGGGTAGGGATGAGTTTTATAAAAAAGTATAAATGTTAATAATGTGTATAAAGTTGTCATTAAGTCTGACCCTACTGGAGATATGACAGACAATCCTCTTTATCTCCCCACCCGCTTGACCTTTAGCCACCAAAATTTAATATCATCAATGCCCCTCATAAATAAACCGCCGTGTCAAATTTTGTTACTTAATCTTTACCCCATCCTGAGATATTAAGCAAAATACACACCAACACACACCCATGGAATTTTTTTGCTGTATTTTTGACTTTTTCGGATTCGGAGAGTCTCAAAACGTAAAGATTTGTAAAAAAACTCGGAGTGTCAAATTTGACGAAATTCCAATACTTACTCTTGTTATGTATACATAACAGCTGGAAAAGTAAACGGAGTCAAACCTGGCATTATTGTATGAAACCCCAATACGCAAACTAGCATGTGTTTGCATGGAATTTCATCCATTTCGAGAGATGGTATCCTTAAATTTTAACCCCTATTTTCTGAGTACAGTAGAATAGTTCAATAAAACCAGATTGTTTGATGAATTCTGGTAAAATTTTTGTTCACTTTATTGCATGAAAATTAACATTGTGACAATGGTGTTTTGCCAAGGCAATGGCAAAATTTGCTTTAACGCGAGAATTTGCTTTATCGGTGTTTGTCTGAAGGCGCACAAACTGTACTATTACTATTTAGCCTAACTTTTAAAATAAATACTTATGTTAGTAATTATAAATATTAAGAAAAAGGAACTCTTAACAAGTAAGGTTATATAAATATGATATTTACAGGGTTCCTACTCAAATTTTTGTTTTGAATTCCCTGACTTTCCCTGATTTTCCCTGACCAACTTTGTCCAAATTCCCTGACCCTCACATTTTTTAGTGTGGAATATCGACATAATAAAACAGCATTTACTGTTAACATTGAGTACATTTAGCCCTCTTTTTGCACAGTTGATATGCTTCAAAGACTGCCACATTAAAAAAATACAGTACATACATCCTGTAGAAAAATGTTTGATAGAATCCACAATTTCAATGTAATGAAAAAATAAGCAATTTACAAACAAAACACAAGCTTTTTATTTTATCATCATTTATCATTATTATTTGTATGTAAATCTANGCTCTACAGGTACAGAATGTTATTGACAGAGAGGACGGTCTCGATAAAACTCACGCCTGCATACTCTTCTGCCTCCAATCAATCCCTGCAGGTCATTGCTAAAAAGCTTCCTATCCACCTACAGCTTCAGCAGACTGCTAAGCGATATTTTATCTCCATAGGGTTTGAGATCTATATTGGAGGCTTCTTCTTTCCTACGAGAAATTACGAGGTTAACAGGAAAGTAAACAAACTTTTACACCCTGCCCACAGGAGGGAGCTATATGCAAGACAGGATTATTTGATAGACATGGAAGTTTTCACCGATGGTTCGAGGACTTGTAATAGAACTAAGTGTGCTTTTTCTGTGTTTTCAGGAGAACAAAAAATTTTCTTTGACACATGTGTTCTTCACCCAGAGTGCTCGGTCTTTCAGGCTGAGGTCCTTGCCATTCTTTTGGCAATTCATTGGTGTGAGGAGAACCTTGTTGGAAGGACGATTAACATCATCACGGACAGCTCTGCGTTTGTGCATGCCCTGAAAAATAAGGGCTGTCCTCATCCATTTTGCAAGGACATTCTCAACATCATCTCAACTAGCTCCAACAACTTTTCTATTGAATGGACGAGGGCACTGTGGTATTCCAGGAAACAAAGAGCTGGCCAGCTGGCGCGGGCTGCTGCCGACTGTCGTGACATCTTACCTGACTACTGTATTCTTCCAGTCTCCAGACTTAATCTTTTCGTTCGCAAGGAAATGATTGAGATTTGGCAGCACAAGTGGGAGTCTATTCCCTCGGATGGAGGAAGGAAGCTTCAGGAGCTTCCTTCCAAGTATCAAGCAACATCTCTACAGTCAGTGGTTTAGTTCAAACTTTCAGGTGACTCAGTTTCTCACGGGACACAGGCAGTTCAAGAGATATCTCTGTTGATTCCTTAAGACAGGTTCAAAGTTGTGCAGCTATTGTGGGGAAGAGGCATCATTGAGCCCTATATCTATGCCTTTTCAATGATTCATGATATAAGGCAACTTGTAAAACTTAATTTGCATGCTAAAAATACGAATTGGTCCTATGATCTGAGCCAGGACCAGGACCGTGTAGTAGATTTTCTCAGCATGATGCAAGTCTTCGAAATGCCGCCCTTAGATGTTTTTTCTTTAAAATAACCTTCGATTGTGATTTTTTAAACTGCACAAAATGTATGAATACTATTTTTATTTCGAAAATATAAACTACTGTAAAATATTGATATCAACTATATAAAATTCTCAGTTATGACAATATTCGGATACAAAGTAATTAAGTTATTTTGGCACAAATTATTTAAAATATCCATAGGTTTCATAAAATATGGTAGCATTCTGGATTATCTGATTTACTGATTTAAACACAGCACAGCCGCTCGCTACTTCTCAAGACAAACTAACGTTAAAATCAAATGTCAATAATTTAATCTCAAAGCAGAACTATCAACACGTTACACGTGCAGTTGTCTTTTATGATAATTGCCGCCTCAGCTTTTAAAAGCGGTCGCGAGTTATATTACAAACAAAAACAATAGCTTTGCACTGTCATTTTACATTTAATTGAAAGAAGGGGCTGCCTCCTAGTTCCACTCAAAGGTACAACCAGGAGGTTGAAAAGATGGTGAAAGAAGAGGAAGAGAGAAGGCAAGTAATGAAAAGGAGAGTAGGATGATGATAGGATCATAGGGCACTGCATCGGTAGTTTATTAAATACAAAACAGAATACATATGTACAAATTATATACAATATGCACGTAATACAAGTGACAACAAATAATGACTAATGCAATTTGAACACATATAAATAGAGAACATTATAACGTATTTACAATGAATGTGTAGATGCGCCTGACCGGTGAAGACCAAACTACTTGTTTGGTCAAATACAAAAAGAAATCTCGATTACATCACTACAAAATAAGTGAAATAATGCACCGAACTTGGGTGACGAAATTATGACAATATCAGGAATGGTTATGTACTGTACATAAGGAAAATGAAAACATAGATACAATGTATATAATATATGATACTTCCGATTGGGGTATTAAGACTATTCCAGAAGTGGTTAGTGACCCACAAGACAATTCTGGATTTTATAACATATGTCTAATTTACCGTGCAACAACCATTTGGTTGACGTTAAAATTAAAGATATATAACTAAGGATGAAACCACATTTACCAGAAACTGCACATTGATTGCAAAGCATTAACGACATAAACCACTAATAAAGAGGTACAAAAATTATATGCTTGCCGGAGTCAACAGTTTGTTCACATTACACACACACCGCTTAGTAACAATTATAAACTAAATGTAACCAGGTCGCTTCCCGTTTAGCACTTAGTTTCACAGCTGAAGTCTTAGTTTCCATCATCGTTTCTGTTACCTTGAAGGTCCCTTGGAGGGAAAAGAGCCTTGGTTTCGTTGATGAATTTTTCAAGAGCCTTGTAAATGTTTTTATTGTCTATGGAGGTGCATAGTGAACAAGGCCAATTAAATCCTTCGTTTAGCACGAACATACTGTAATGAGATTTATCCTTTCTGTGTTGAAGAGAGCAGAGTCAAATAGGAAGTAATTAGTGTCCTGTCGAAGGCGGCGGCGCTGCATCAATGTAAGGGAAGTGGAATTTTTCAGCTCTTGGATTTTTAAGTTCCTTTGATGAATTTTAATTATTTGTACTAAGTGTTATATATTTTATGAAAGCGTTTTCTTGGGAACCAAGAATTCGTCAAGTTTGTTAAATACGGACGTTCCATTACAAACTAACACTCTTTTAAAATTTTGTTTAATTTTCGGATTCGATTTTCCGAACATAAACCGATTAACCGGAATCAGATATAATGGGTTATCCGCAATGCTAATCTTCCAATTTTTGGGGTTCTGGGTTCAGTACTTTAGAAGATATTGACTACTTCCGGCGATTTTTTCGGCACCGTGTAACTTCCTTCCGGTGGGCTACTTCTGAAAGATATTCGGGTAATTCTTAGAAGACATAAAATGTAATACTCTCTGAAAATTTTATAACCATAGCTCTTATAGTTTTTGAATAATGGCAATTCTGCGATTTATTCTAATTTCAACTTTTCCATCACCATAACAACTGTCATTGACGTTTTAGTCAGGAACTTTCTAGAACAATTACAGGAAGTTGCATTTTCTACGTTTCTACACATAATTTCAGACATATTATACATTTTTAGAATCGTCTCGAGCCAAAGTAGACGATTCAAACGTTTTCAAGTTAATTGAATTAATATTTTACTTTAGAATAATTTTAAACCTAACATTCTGAATTAATTAAATAAATATCTTATTTCATCTTTGTTCCATATGGAATCGGAGAGAAAATTATTTCATGATTTTGCTAGCAGCATTCTTGATGAAATAAAGAATTATTCACAGAGTAACCCTAGGGGTAGACTTGGGGTGGAGTGCCTTTTGACTTATATCTTTACACAGTTTAACAGAGTGATTGAACACGCTGAAGCGGTCTTTGAGAAACAAAGATTGTTTGAAAGTTTGGATCAAAGATTTTCTGTTATACCAACTAAGGAGGACAACAGGGGAGTTCCCAGGATAAAGAATTAATTAATGTTTTGAAAGATATTCTTCAGAAAGTAAATAATTTCGGAAAGCAACCATCTGACGTACATACAATTGAAAGAAATGTTACTTATCCTAGTTATAGAGATGCATTAAAACAAGGTAATATATTGTGTAATATTGTTAAAGCTCTGCCTGCGTTAGCACGTACAGTCTTAGTGTACAGCAATGACAAGAATTCAACATCTGACCAGACAAAAAATAACTTACTTCAAAATGTAGAGCCTCAGAATATTGGAGATAGAATAAAACGTGTTAGAAAAATAAAGAATGGTGGAGTTGCTGTTGCTTTAAGTTATCAAAAGGATGCTGTGCACTTCAAAGAGTTTGTAGACAGAGTCCTAGGTTTAACATCCCACATGCCTAAAAAGTGATTGCCTTTAATCAAAATAGTGTCCGTTCCTTCAATTGTTAGCGAAGAACTTATTGAAGATATATATGAACAGAATATACATTTATTTGAAGATATTTCTTTTAGCATATATGCTGAACAAATTAAAGTTAGATTCTCCTTAAAACAAAAAAGTGATGAATATGTTTCCTGGGTGATAGAAGTGTCTTCTGATATAAGAAAAAGAATTCTTAAAGGAAAGAAAGTTCATATAAGATGGTCAACTTATAGTGCATATGATTATATTCCAATACTGCAATGTTTTCGATGTTTGTCGTTTTGACACATAGCGAAAAATTGCCCTGCATCTGAGAACATATGTAGCCATTGTAATGTGAACCACTTGTTTAATCGCTTTAGTTTCTAGCAATTTTGATATTAATGTAATTAAACATAAAAAATATTTAAAACTGGGGAAAAAACGAAAGAAATGCGTTAATTTTGAAGAAAAAGCTTCAAACTTTATTTTGCATTGTCTTGTCTTTCTGAGAAATTTGACACTGATGAGTCATTGTTTACACAGCTGGATGACCTTGAAAACATCTGGTGTTGGAATTCCCGGGACATTCTCATAGACGTCTCGGGAGGACAAGGGTTTAAAGTAGAGTGAATACTAGCTGGCCGTATATTTTTAAATATTTTTAAAAAATTCAAATTTTTATTGCGATTTCTGACCCCCCAACTTAATTAAATGTATATATAATAAAATCTATTAATTAAAAAATGAAAAAAACTATTGGAGGTCGTTTTTGACATCAGAAAGTAGCTTTAAATAACTTTACCGAAGGAAAATCCATGCCCTAGAACTTTAGAACGATGAATTAAATTTGATAAAAAAAATCCCATTGAAAAACAATTAAGCGTTAACCGTGCGTCGTTAAAGGTAAATTAAAATCGCGTTTTTAATGTTGCAAAAAACATTGCAAAAATCCAAAAAAAAATTGGGGGGCCGAAAGGATTGAGTTTTCTGTAACTCTATGTAACTTGCCCGAAGAACTAAAGGGTTAAAGACTGTACCAAAAGACATGAAACACCAAAATGTGCAAAATGCCTAAGGAAAAACAAACAAAAACATAATCACAGTACAATGGACAAAATATGTTCTACATATCTTGAAGAAAGGATAAAATACTTAAATAGAATTGACCTTACATAACACAATTGTTTGAGTACAAATTGAAGAATGCGAGGTAACTTTGATAATATAGAATTTATCATATATTAAGTGAGGTACTGTACAGTAGAGCGTCGTTTATCCGAAAGTCGGTTATTCGAAAGCATTCCAGTCGGCAAATTTAATTTTTGCTAGTGCTGTGGCGCTACAATCTTTGGCTATATCTTGGGCTACTTCAATATTTTTTGTGGGTGTGTGTATTTTAGCTGGCAGCATTGGCACTTTTGTGTGGTGTTTTTCTGAGGACTGTGTGTCCTGCTGAATCGAACGTTTTTGATACTAGATCAACTTCTAAAGTATTTTTTTTTGGTTTTTATATTTTTCAATATATTTATTTTATTTGTACAAAATAAAAAAATAATTTTTAACGATACAATAGCCACGATTCTTATTTTAAAACGTTTTCGTTAGGCTTAACATTGAAGAATATTCAACGCAAAGCGACACGCAACGAAGAAAAATTTCAACATGAGATAGGTTAATATATTTTTTCGTACATAATCGGTTATCCGAAAAATAAATTATTCGAACAACCCCAGTTCCAATTGATTCGGATAAACGACGCTCTACTGTATTTCCTCAAGTTACACCAATGTGTTTTAATGTTTCTCTTGTATTTAATTTTATGTATTGCATTTTTTGTATATAGTTTTATGTACTGTGTTGTAGTATTTTGAATATTATTATTTGTAACTTAATTTATTTTACCAATTCTTTTATTTTTTTATATAATATTTTAATTACATTTATTCACTGTATTTACTTTCTTTGTTTCTGGATTCACTTGGCTGTGTGTAAATGGCGCCAAGTATGTACTAATTTTTTGTATGTTTCATTAAAAGAATCTGATCTGAAGAATCTTTCCTGTCGACAGACGTTGTCACAGTAGCACACATCAGAGTCAAGAATATGGAATCTATTAAGATAGACATTAAAATTGCCATGACCAGTTAAGATCTGAGTCATGGCAAAGGATGAGGTGAAGTTTTTTCATTCAAGGCGATGAACAATATTTGGTATGAAACTGTGGGTTTGTCTACCGGTGGTGCAACTGTCCCATTCTTCCTGCCACTGTTTTACTGCACGTTGGAAGTTCCAATTCTTTATCGTTGATAATGGGATTCTCGTATAGGTGGGTATAAGTTGAGAGTTGGCTGCCTTTTTCGCAAGAGCGTCAGCAGCTTCATTTCCGGAGATATTGGAATGTCCGCGCACCCAGCTGAACGAAATGTTATGGTTATGGGTGTTAGTCGTGATAAGTTTGTGAATTTTAAGGATATTTCTCTTTCTGTTCTTGAGGTTGTAAATTGACTGGATCGCTGTGGTGCTATCTGTATAAATTGTTATTGTCTTGTTCGGAGAAAACCAATCAGAGTAGACATGTTCAATAGCTTTGGCTATGGCCAGAATTTCCGCCTGCGGCACTGAACAATGAAGGCCTAGTTTATAGGCCGATCTGTGAGACGTACCATTTCGGTGGTTACATAAAATGAAAGCACATCCTACGTTGTTTTCTTGTTTTGACCCGTCTGTATAAATTGAGATATCATTGTTTTGGTCTTGAGTAGAAGCGATGCTATGTAGTCAGGGATAGTCCTGCTCCACATTTAAGTCGACATTTGTTTGTTCTAAACCAGGGGTGTCCAACCTTTTTGTTTCTCCAGGCCGCATTGAAAGAAGTTAAGTAGTTTTGGGCTGCAAGTATATATAATATAGGCTATACTTGTAGCCCAATATACAAGTATATTTAAGGATTAACATATCTAGATTATAGTAATAAGTATTAAAACTTTATCACGAAAAAGGATTATTTAAAAAATTACTTCTACAGACACTTTCAATTTTTACGTAGAAATAGATCGTCATCATAGAGACATCATCATCATTAACCGTTATCAATCCACTGCAAAATGAAGGTCCCCCAAGCCTCTTCCACAATCTTTTGCGTTGAGCACTTCGCTTCCATGTTGTGCCAAGATGCCTCTTGATCTCATCAACCCACCGAGGGTGAGGACGTCTTCTTGGTCGTTTTCAATCTCTTGGTATCCAATCAAGAACTTCAGATGTCCAGTGGTGGTCAGTTCTTCTTGCAATATGTCCAGTCCACTGCCACTTGAGGGATTTTACTCTAGCGATGATATCGGTAGCTCCTGTCATTTTCCTGATTCACGTTATACGTTTCTGATCGCTCCTTGTTATGCCAAGCATACACCTTTCCATGTTCCTTTGGGTAGTCTGTAGTCTTTGGATCTCTGATTTTCTAAGAGTCCGAGTTTCTGATCCATAAGTGAGAACTGGCAAGACACACTGATCAAAAACCTTGCGTTTCAGGCACAGGGGCATCAGTTGATTTTTCAAGACTATGTTATTCCTTAATAAAATTAAAGACAGTCTGCCCAATAAAGGACCACCATTTATTATTTCTGTGTTCCAGACAATACACATTCTTCGCAACAGACCTTTCCTTTTAGGCTACTTGTTGCCAGAAATTTAAAAAGTCCTTTTAAAAAACACAAAATATATATCCAATTATAATTACAAATAATTTCTAAAAAGGAACTGGTGACATTCAGACGTCTTTCTTGCATCTATCATACCTTCGTTTGGGGTGATATTGTTTTTGTCTACTAAAAAGAAGCGCTGGAGTATGTAGATTTAATGAAAGCTGCTCCCTGGTGACGATACATGTAGATTTTCATCTGTAAATCTTATTTTTATTAAAAAATAATCTCCATCGGACGAAAAATTTACAGATGAAAATCTACATTACTTGCATCACAGACTTTCTACGAAAAAGTCATCACTGCAGGCGTGAAGTTGCCTCTAAAGTTGTTTATTCAGGAAAGATGTCATTCAAGAACCATTTTCGACGTATTACAAATAATAAATATATACACTTTTTTAAATTTATAATGAATATTTTTTAAATACTTAATGGCTATACGTGTTTCAGCTCGTGATTTCAAAAGAAGCTTTCTAATGAAGGGATTAAACTATTGGAAACAATCTTATGGTGTTTTGAAATAAAATAAAAATAAAAATTTTACATTGGATAATTAAGAGTGATACATCACATTATCGCCATCAACTACTTTCGGGTTCTAATTACACTCTAGGAACACACGATTTGTAATGTTCACGAATGTCAAACCAGGTAATCAAACCTTCATTCTTACATTTTGGTCATAAATATTGAAAAGTGGCCTTTCTGTGGAACTGATCTAGTCTCCCATTACTTGGACATAGAAATCAATTGGTGAGCAACGACAGGAAATTGGAACTAATATGTTACTTCGGCGAGACCCATTCCTTAAGATTTCAATTTGTTTTTCTAAGTAAACGAGTTCAACTGCAAAGGTGACACGCCTCAGTTTTTTCCAAACCTACGTTTTTCTTCTCATCACTTTTTCCTTCTGAATTTGCTTTCCCCTCCCCTTTTCGCAATCTCATCACTTTATTGCTTACTGATTAAGTTTTTCAAGTTGAGAGATAAAACACGAAGTGTATTGGTTTGTTATTATCCAATAAAACATTGGTAAATTTCCTTGAACACGATTTGTTAAAAGGCGTCACCCACACCTTCTTCTACTTGCATGATTGGACATTCCTGTAGGTCACACCCTGCATAAACCGTTTTGGCCGTGAATCGTTACCGAACTATATCCGAATCGCGAATCATAGATAACAAATATATCTAAGCGACCAATCTGCCAGCAATGCATATTAATGCCAAGTAACAGTTATAATAACTATAACGCTTAATTGTGCAACGTTATTATGACTTCTTAGAAAAACACACAGATAAGAAATGGCTATTTACATTTATTAAACTTAAAAAAGAAACAAATATTTACAACAAAACACATATTTACAACACACATATTTACAAAATAACAAAGTGGTTCTCTTACCACAAATATGTACAAAAACAGAAACATCTCCATCCCGCTGTTCTTGGAACAAAATACTTTCTCGTCACTAAAGATGACAGCAGACCAGTCGGCCATGCTCCATCCACAATAGGTCTGGGTGAAGCTCAGCCTATTGAATTGGTTTTTCGGACCGTCAGCAGCTGTTTTTTTTGCAGCTCGCCTCCCATGAAGGTTGAATTGTTGTAATCTATTAATAAAACAAATATATACGAGGTATATTATCCTGTTTCCGACATTTCTGTACATGCAAGAACGTGTTAACACAGTTGTATTTCTGTAATACTGACACTTCTATCGAAATATATTTCGATGGAAGTGTCAGTATTATACTACTAATGTTACATACCTTTGTTTCACTGTGGATGTACACACGTTTAAATTCAACTCCATTCTAAGCGTCAAAGCTGTTTTGAACGGGCTCACCTCGCTGCTGCTTCGGAGGTGAGCGTCCTCTTCATCTGTTGTCTTTCTCCTACAACCCGGTGCCTTTACCAGCGACACAGAGCCTGTGTCCCGGTGCAATTTTAAAATTCGGGAAACAGCTCTTGTTTATATGTCAAACAGCGCAGCAATTTCTTGCTGCGTTACAACTTGCTCATGGTGCCTGACAACTAACATTCTTACTTCGTTTGAAATTGCCTTTGGCATGTTGCTTTGATTAGTTTAGCAGTGCGGCAAACGGCTTTATATAGGCCTACTGTCGCTTCCCTTGACAGGTTATGCAAATAAGTCTGTAAAGTATTGACCTTTTAGCAGAGAGGGGGAAAAAAAGCGTGATCTTATCAATTGGACCACATGTGTTCGGGTAATATACCACTTGTAAGGTGTTGACTTGTAAACAGAGGGAAAACAAAGGAAGCACCAACTTTGTTACTTGGACCCACCTGTGGTAAGACGATAGACCATTTGCCATATGGTAAACAACGCGTTATTTGCGATTTAATTTTCCTAAATAAAACTATTTAATTTCTAATTTATTTGGCAGAAAAAGATGTTTATGGCCCATATATCCTATATCTAATATTTTTGTTATGACATTATTTCAAATATCGAAAAAATATAGATTTCTAACATCGAAATATATGAATATTTTCATGTGTGAATATTACATTTCGATACTTTTATCTTTCTTCACTAAGAACATATACTTTTATCCTAAATCATTATCTTTTACAAAAAAAAACAGTCAAAATAGCAACCAAACAAAAAATGACAATGAATTATAAGCTATGTTGGAGGGATGCCAGCTTATTCGTCCCATCCAGGCTGTGCCGTGCTATCATGCAGAGAGGCGGGCCCGTCAGGTGGCACCGTAAGGGGGCGGCATAAGCAGAGAAATCAAAATATTATTTGAACCATTCAATGATTAAAGATTTTTACACAACGCTTTTCTGTATTGGTCTACGTTATTCCGATATTGATGTATACGATTTATGATTTATCGCACGCCTCTGCCTAAATGCTTTCGGTACCCTTTGATTATGGTGCAGGTGCATTGTGTGGCGAGTGCTCGCCAAAGGCTTTTCACGTGACTGTGCAAAGCTATTGTTTTTGTTTGTAATATAACGCGAGGCCGCTTTTAAAAACTGAGGCGGCAATTATCATAAAAGACAACTGCACGTGTAATGTGTTGTATAGTTCTGCTTTGAGATTAAATTATTGACATTTGATTTTAACTTTAGTTTGTCTTAAGAAGTAGTGAGTGGCTGTGCTGTGTTTAAATCAGTAAATCAGATATATCCAGAATGCTACCATATTCTATGAAACCTATGGATGTTTAAATAATTTGTGCCAAAATAACTTAATTACTTTGTATTCGAATACTGTTGTAGTTCTGAGAATTTTATATAGTTGATATCAATATTTTATAGTAGTTTATATTTTCAAAATAAAAATAGTATTCGTACATTTTGTGCAGTTTTAAAAAAATCACAACCGTAGGTTATTTTAAAGAAAAAACATTTAAGGGGTGGCATTTCGAAGACATGCATCATACTGTGAAAATCTACCCCATGGCCCTGGTCCCATCTTTGATATAAATCGTTTTTTTCTGTAATTACGTAAAAATTATTGTGTTGTGCTGTTTATATTTAATATCTTATCTTCGTTTCTGTTTACTACAGTAAGATACTCGAGTATCTTACTGTTTTTACAGTAAGATACTCGATAACTCTAAATAATAAAAGGCAAAGACATATTACATAGCTTAATTTTTACAATATGAACTTAAAATGGATAAAAGCATTATTAAATAATTATTATTTAATAATTATAATTAATTTGTACACAAACATTAAATTTTAACCATATTTCTTTAAATTAGTGTTAGCATTCGGTCACGTGATCGTTCTATATTTAGATTTAAGTTGGAAGGGAGAATTTGTGCAGTGCGGTTTTCATGTCTAATTTGCATATTTTGTGATATTACATTACTAATCTTTATTAAAGAGATCTAGACATTTTATATTATTTAAATTTGATTAATTAAAAATTTTATAAAATTTTTAGTGTTTTGCAGGAAAGTTTCAATGCTATGTGACATTACAGTCATCTCAACTTATCCCAGATGCATCAGTTCACACCAGATTTTGTACAGTGTGGTTTGTTGTTTGTATCTTCTTGTAATCTTTCGAAGTTCACTGCGATAAATTTTTATTACGTAAATGGATATATTTTGCATTGTTTTTAATGGATAAAAGGTGAAATATTTACTGTGAATTTAGAACTTGTTTCAGAATATGCTACTTTATAGAAAGAAAAGTTGAAAAATAATTTATTTTCAACAATTAGCGAGGACTACCCACCGGTGGCCGAGGGGTCTTCGTACCCTAAACACTGGGAGTTCGGTCGTGGGATCGCGCCGCGATTGGACAGGCTGGCTGCTTGGAGTTTTCCGGGTATTCTCTTTGCCAATAACGACTAAATAGGAGGCCAGTTCCCCATAAAAGTCCTCCCTGAAGGCATTAGTTCCCCTCGCATAATGTCCTCCCCATATTGTTTTGATTAATATGGCCTAGTGTTTATATCGAAAATATTTTTAGTTGTATTTGTAATCACAGTTACAAATTATGTAAAGTTCAGGCTTGATATAATAATATATCATTCGAATAGTAATGGCGCTTAAAATATTTACAGGATTAATTGAAGTTTTCGAATTTTGTTTGAAGAAACTGATAAAGGCAAGCGTATCGACAGTTGTATGATGAACTGAATTTAAATAAATTAGTTAACTTTGCATGTTTCGATCTAGTTTTTTCGTAATATTACGATATATACGAACTTTAGATTTTGTAAATTATATTTTTAATAGAAAATAAAGTTTTATGTTATTCTCCTACTTAATGATGTATTTGTAATGTTTCCGAACTAAATAAGACTTATTATATTGAAATTCAAACTTTACAAACTACTACGAATATTACAGAAGACTGTTTTACTATAAATTACTACCTCGAAATTAAATTTGATTTATGTCGATAGATGGTCTTCTAAAATTTCATATTTATTTTAATTTTTTTTCTTTTATTGTAATTTCTCGAGAAATAAATGATATATAAATTGATTTGTTAACAGATGTTAGCCACACTATGCTCTACTTACTTGATTGGACATTCTTGTTGGCCACACCCTTGCATAAAGCGTATTGGCCGTGAATCGTTACCGAACTACTGTACATCAGAATAGTAAATCAGAAAAAAATATATATAAGCGATCAATCTGCCAGCAATGCACTTAAATCTAAAATAAAACTTATAATAATTGTTATAACGTTTAATTGTTTTATGACTCTATTAACAAATGGTTAGGGAAGGAAGTTTTTGTTTATACAGTAACAAGACACTTAGCAGGTTGTTGTCAATTACGGTGAGAGTGGGTGGCAGTTCACATCACTCCGTGTTGCGAAAGTAATAAACTTTTACTGACTTTGAAACACGATGTACTGTACCCCTCCGATTACTAAGAATAACAAGTGTAGTTGTTTAAACAGTAATAAAACACTTGACGGTTTATTAAGTGCCTACTCATATTACCGCAAAAGCAATAAACACTTAACACGGGACTTTGAAACAGGATCTTTTTCTCTCAGATTACAAAGAAACCAACCACAATTGGTGAGAGTTGAGATAATCTATTGTCAAATGAGACCTGATCTGTTTATTTTAAAGCTGTATCATCTCTAATTACATGAAAATAAACGTAAATAAAACGTTATAAAGAAAGAAAATAACAGATAATAACAGATAAAATCACAATTTCCGATAATCAGTGGCAGCAAATCTAAAATTTTAAAATAAAAACGCCAGACACTACACGCGCAGTGTTAGATAAGCGATGATCGATTAGTATTGTCAGCCTACAGTCTACAGCCGAGCCTGATTACGTCCCTCTGGCTCGATTTCCTCACCCCTATTAAGCCTCAAATCAGGCCAGTCCACTTCAAGAACCTTTGCTAACAGATAGGGCTACCTGGCATATCAAGTGATCAATTTCCAGAGCAGTGCAATCGATAGACAGCATGACAATCTCATTGAGTGGAGCTTACAGTGTTTAGTACCTTACATACTACAATAATACAATGAAGGATGTTGAAAAATATTCCAATTATCGAAAAGATTCGTTAATTATAATACTGTACAGTAGAGCATCGATTATCCGACCCCCGATTAATCGTCACATCGGTTAACCGACTGTTCTACTCGGCAAATTTCAAATGTACGCTAGTGATGTGGCGCTACAATATTTGGCTATGTCTTGGCTACTTTAATATTATTTTTGTTAAATTTTTGGGTGTTTTAGCTGGCAACTCTGGCTCAATCATTGAAGGGAGGTCAGTATTTAAACTAGGCTTAATTTTTTAATTATGAGTGGTTGTTTGTTGTGGCCAATAAAATCATTTTTAACGATGCAATAGCGACAATTATTATTTTAAAAAAATTTGATAGGCTTAACATGGAGGAAAATTCAACGTGAAGTAGGCTAATAGCGATATAGGCCTACTAATATACTAATTACATGGGATATAATAATATTCTACATTAATATAATGGATTTTTTCATACTTTTCGGTTATCCGACTTTTCAGTTATCCAACCAACCCCAGTCCCCAATTGAGTTGGAAAATCGATGCTCTACTGTAAATACATTTACAATACAAATATAAAAATTATAATAAAAGTAAAACTGCACAAAAAAACTAACTTGAAAGTATTTAATTTCGTAGTAAAGAGTTCAGTGTGAGCCTTGTCCTTGTTTTTTCTCTCATAATTTTTTTTTATGTCAGGTTTGACTGATGCGAAGTATAATCTCAAATCTGAAACTGCCTTCAGCTTATTGCGATACTTATTTTTAATATATAGATAGGAAGAAAACGCTCTTTCCACAAGCACAGTACTTGTAAATGGCAACAAAAACTGAAGTGCTTTATCAGAAAGTAGCTCAAATTTTTTGTTAATGTCTTCCCAAAAGTTAAAAAGATATTTTGATTTAAATTGGCATTTTAAAATCGAATCGGTTGAAATTTCGATCAAATTCTTTTTTTCCTTACTTGACAATTTAGCTACCTGAAAGTATTCCTCTATAAATGGATTTAGAATCCAATAGTTTGTGTTGTCAGGTTTTGGAAAGTATTTCTGGAAATCCTATTTTAATCCTTGTAAATGTTCAATTATTTGTTGATTTAATTCTAAAGAAAATCGTAATTTATTTTCAGATAAGAAACTGTGCAATGTTTCAAAAACTTCAGGTTGACTTTTTTTAATACATGACTTCCAAAAATCTAATTTTTAAATTATAGATTAAATTTTGTCAGACACACTAAATATCGTTGTTTTAACTTGGAATGCCAAATTTAACTTATTTATATGCAGAAAAATATCTGATAAATATGCGAGAGCCTGAAGCCATTTATCGTCATGAAATTTGGATGAGAGCTTGAAAGGATTGCTTTCAAAAAAAATTTGTACTTCACACGTAAGCTCAAATAGTCTGGTAAAAACTTTACCACGAGATAGCCATCTCATTTCTGTATTAAGGAGCAATGTAGAATGAAGACTCATCATGTCGTCACATAGAGCTTTGAAAATTCTTGAGTTTGTAGGTCTCGATTTTTTTCTTCATTCCCTATATTAAAACTGCTGAATCTCCTACTAAGACTAAGATATTTCAGATTATATAATGTATTGATATTTAGCATATTATCGTGAAAAGGTTTAGTCTGTTATTTAGAGTCATAAAACCTTGAAATTTCAACTACATATATTAAACAGTTTAATTGTACTGGATGTGGAAGTTTCCTCACTGATAAAATAGACATTTTAAATATTTATGTATGGAAAGTAATGAATTATCTGAAAGTTGAGGACTATATTACAATTAATAATTTGATATAGTAAAAAGCTAGTAATTAAATTACTTCGAATCGAAACCGAATATGGCAATCTTCGCTGCAAGTAAAATACTGTTCCCTTTATTTCGACTGAATTTTGTAAATGTCTCAGTAAATTGAATACATTGAATGCGGACATTTTCAAAGGATAATTAATTTATCGTCATTAACCATATCCAAGTGTTTAAATAAACTGAGAAGTAAAATCATTAAAAATTAATTTATAATATCCAAGTTGCAGAATTAAATCAAACTGTAGTTGTAAAATTGTTGTTTATATAAAAGTAAGTCAGGCTTTGCTTCATTAGATACGAGCTGTTTTCTTGTCAAATAACCTGTAAAATATACCAAACTTTTAATTACTTATAAAAATTTTATTTACCCATTCCGTACATTTTGGTAATCATTCCTAAAACATGGAGTTACTGCTGTAGGTATCCGGTGGAAAGGGGAAATAGGTCATTTGCATACAAGTTATCATGTTTTCTAACAGAGGTAAATGAGTCAGACATTCCGACATTTAACTTAATTTCCTTCTTTATATATAGATGTACTGTACTATTGAGTTGAGGACTATATTACAAAATATTTTAGAATCACGCGACAACATTATATAATTTGTGGTGATAAAAATTTATTTCTTGAAAATAGTAGTTGTATAATTTAAATATAATTTATACACGTTGCAATTCATCTCTTCTGTTTCAGGGATGTTTAGTTGTGAGAATATTTATCTGATAAATTTTACTAAAATAACATGCGTATTGTATTATATTATATTAACATGCGTATATAATATGCGTAAGTATACAATTAATAGGCAGATAATATAAACAATGCAAATAAATTATTTATTAAATCAATTTGATCTGCCCTCCTCTAAGTATTACTTTAAATTAATTTTGGCCAAAAATAAATCATTCGATACACTAAATCGTAATTGAATATTGTGAAATATACGCATGTTAATTTAGTAAAATTTATCAGATAAATATTCTCACAACAAAACATCCTTGAAACAGAAGAGATGAATTGCAACGTGTATAAATTATAGTTAAATTATACAACTACTATTTTCAAGAAATAAATTTTTCTCGCTACAAATTATATAAAATTATATAATGTTGCAAATTAAATATATGTTGTTTATATATATATGTTGATATTTTATAATATTGTTAAATTATAAAATATTTGTTAAATATGTGGAATATTTTAAAAGAAACAATAAACGTCTTTATATTACGTCCTTAGTTGTTCCTGAGGTGTGTGAGTGACATAATAAGAACACGTTTATTGTTTTTTCTAAGTTTGATATATTAACGTCGTTCTGGGTATTTTACATTTTTATTCCTGATCTACGCTGCGATTATTGTTATATTGAATAAATCTTTCGTCTAGACTGGTATAACTATCGGAAAAGAGATAACATTTAATATTCTCGTATAATTGTAGTGATATGGGACCTACTCGTTCCCTTCCCTCCGAGTGCGATCTGTGTTATATATATGCATGCTACTCTAAATTAAATTTTTAATATGTATATATCAAATAATTTTTTCTTTTTTTTAAAATTATACTTTTCAAATATACCAGTCATTTTTTGAAGTAAAATTGGAACGAATATGTCGATGTTGAATATTATTTGTTGGAAAATTAACTTTTTCCTTTTTAAAATCCTCTATTAATATTTATGTTGTGATGACATAACCATCGAAGTGTAAATAACAAATGTACATAATAAAGTAGTTTAATTACACAGCATCCATAAAACATTCTAAAATGTAATGTGGATTGCTCAGATTACAAAGAAGGTAATGCACAAAAGTTTATTGCGAATTTTCTGGCTTTTCGTACTTATACCCTCATCCTCCTATCGAAAGACACAATGTTATCTTTTCGAATCTTTTCACGAAATCAAGCAACTAAAACAGAAAGATATTCAGTAATAGTTATAAGAAGAAACGTTCAATATCAAAAAACAATACTATTGAAAAAGTAATTACTTTTATTTTTTGTTCGAGTGATAGGTTGCAGTTCACAAAACTTCGAATAACCTGAAAACTGTAACCTCTGTCCAGTCGATATGTTAACGTAGGTCACGCGAGCGGTCGCGTGTGCGGGCGATCGGGCAGATGGAGTAGAGACAGCGCACCGAATGTGACTCATGCAAAGACTAGGACAACGAAACAACCTAGTTTATTTAAGAAAACATTTAAAGAAAAATACATGGACCCTGGGGTCTACGGGATAAAAGTGATATATATATTTATATCCATTACTTAACGAGTTCTGAGAGATTTTACACAAAGACGCGGTGATAGATAGTACTTAATCTTTTCGTAATATATCTCATACATTAATCAACAAACGTTATCTTCAACATTAATCTACAATCGCTATCTTCTCATACATCAATCTACAAACGTTATCTTCAACAGTCGACAAAGAGCTGCCATGAATAAGTGGGGTCTGAGTTTTGATGCTCTCAGTCCAATTTAAATTGTGTGTTCACACCAGTAATCACTTATGCATGTGCCGTTTGGAGTGAGGCCTTCCCCCACTCGCTCTACAGGTACAGAATGTTATCGACACAGAAGAGGGTCTTGATATGGCTACCCGTACATACTCTACTGCCTCCAATCAGTCCCTGCTGGTCATTGCTAAAATGCTTCCTATCCACCTACAGCTTCAGCAGACTGCTAAGCGATATTTTATCTCCAGAGGGTTTGAGATCTGTATTGGAGGCTTCTTATTTCCTACGGGAAATTACGAGGTTAACAGGAAAGTAAACAAACTTCCACGCCCTGCCCACAGGAGGGAGCTATATGCAAGACAGGATTATTTGATAGACATGGAAGTTTTCACCGATGGTTCGAGGACTTGTAATAGAACTAAGTGTGCTTTTTCTGTGTTTTCAGGAGAACAAAAAATTTTCTTTGACACATGTGTTCTTCACCCAGAGTGCTCGGTCTTTCAGGCTGAGGTCCTTGCCATTCTTTTGGCAATTCATTGGTGTGAGAAGAACCTTGTTGGAAGGACGATTAACATCATCACGGACAGCTCTGCGTTTGTGCATGCCCTGAAAAATAAGGACAGTCCTCATCCATTTTGCAAGGACATTCTCAACATCATCTAAACTAGCTCCAACAACTTTTCTATTGAGTGGACGAGGGGCACTGTGGTATTCCAGGAAACAAAGAGCTGGCCAGCTGGCGCGGGCTGCTGCCGACTGTCGTGACATCTTACCTAACTACTGTATTCTTCCAGTCTCGAGACTTAATCTTTTCGTTCGCAAGGAAATGATTGAGATTTGGCAGCACGAGTGGGAGTCTATTCCCTCGGATGGAAGAAAGGAAGCTCCAGGAGCTTTCTTCCAAGTATCGAGCGACATCTCCCCAGTCAGTGGTTTAGTTCAAACTTTCACGTTTGAACTAAACCACTGACTGTGGTTTAGTTCAAACGTGACTCAGTTTCTCACGGGACACAGGCAGTTCAACATGTATGTCTGCCGATTCCTTAATTAATTAAGACAATTTCAAAGTTGTGCAGCTATTGTGGGGAAGAGGATGGGGTTGAGCACTATATCTGTGCCTTTTCAATGATTCATGACATAAGGCAACTTGTAGAGCTTAATTTGCATGCTAAAAATGTAAATTGGTCCTGTGATTTGAGCCTCTTTCTTGAGAACAAAGACAACTACCTCCTACTGAAAGATCTTATCAAGCGGTATTTTGAAATGACTTGTATTCGGTAACTAGCTTTTTGTGCCACAATGTTGTAATGTGCGTCTGGTGATTGTTTTGTGTCTTCTGTCCTCCTGTTCACGTGCGATGTACTAACTGTTAAATTTGCTGTATCTGTTGGGTCATGACTTAACATGGTTCACGACACAGGTTCTGTAAGTCGTGTGTTTGCCACAAGAACGTGGCATTATATCTGACTGTCTCTATCTTAATTTCGGAATCTTGCCATTTATAAGCCAAAAGGACTCTCTGTAGTTTACCTGACAGTGACTCGCGGTGTCTAGAAAAAAATAAAGATTATTTAAGAAGAAGAATACCTCCCAAATTTAATTCCTAGTGTTTCGCTTGCCTAGATTCGGATCAGATTGCCTCATAAAGGAATTAAACATTCAAAGTTTTATATTATCAAAAGGTGATAATTACCAAAGTAAAATAATTAATTTTTTGGCCAATACTGTAAAAAGAATTTTTTTTTTATAAAAATGAGTAATTTTAAATTATAAAAGCGACAAAAAATTAAAGAAGGAAGTTTGTTTGTCGAGTTCTGAATTAAATTCTGATATGATGTTAAATCATACTAATTGATAAATCCCATTACTTAAGAAACAATTTAATTTTGGAAAAAATTTAACAACTCAGAAATGATAAGTTATATATATCTCCATAATTATTTGCATCTATAACATTACCAGTAAATCAATTAAATACGAGGTCTGTTCAAAAAGTATCGGACTTTTATTTTTTCCGGGTAAACCAATGATGCGCTGGAGGCCTCTTTCGGTGGAGTTGTGGAGGGGACAGTCATGCACAGCCCTGAATTTTTTCCCGCCTGCAGGAAGCGTCAGTCGCTGTCAGTCGGCCTATGAGTGAGAACGTGTAGTGAGCTCTCGTCGGATTCCACTAAGTTGGAAAATGACTGAACAACGTGAGCAGCGATATTACATCAAATTTTGCCAAAAACATTGGCGATATCCAAGCGTAAACCATTCGCAAGATTCAGTAGGCTTTCGGGGACGATCCTCGATGCCAAAAAAAGCGCGGCAGGTCCGCAGTAATATCAAGGTCATGTTGACAGTTTTTTCGACTCTCGTGGGGTGGTGTATGCTGAGTACGCGCCACAAGGCCAAACCATCGCAAAGGAGTACTAGCAGGAGGTCCTTCGTCGTCTTTCCGATGCTGTGCGACGCAAACGACCGGATCTGTGGTCCATCAAAACTTGGCAGCTTCATCGTGATAACGCATCCGCCCATTCAGCGCATGTGATTCGGGCTTTCTTCGCCAAACACATCACTCCTGTGGTTCGTCACGCTTCATACTCTCTCCACATGGCTCCGTGTGACTTTTGGCTATTTCCCAAGCTGAAAATGCCGCTAAAAGGAACCCGATTTTAGTCAAGAGAAGACATCGTGCGGAATGCGACGGACCGGCTGATGGCCATTCCAAAAGATGCGTTCCAGCAGTGTTTCCAGCAATGGCAGGAACGCTGGGAGAAGTGTATA
>NW_019385505.1:107615-112333 GCF_000671375.1 Centruroides sculpturatus | reverse complement strand
GAAAAAAATTAAATACTTAAGCTTTCCATACATAAAACATGTGTATGAAAAAATTAATAAAGAACTTAGGAAAAATAATATACAACTTGCACCAAATTATAAAAATTTAATATCTAGATTAAATACGAAACAACGTTCAAAAAATAAAATAGAGAATAAAAACGAAATTAAAAATGTTGTCTATAATATACCCTGTACTTGTAAAAGTAATAGTTTTTATATAGGTGAAACCCAAAGGACCTTTAAAACCCTTTTTAAAGGACCCCTTTTTTGTTTTAAAATATAGTTGTTTGACTTCTGTTTTCCACGATCACTGCGTAATTAATAACTGTAATATAGATCAATCAAATATACAGATTTTACATTAAGAAAAAGGAATTTATGACAGAAAATTTAAAGAAAGTGTGGAAATATCAAGAAATAAACATCAAGGTTGTATAAACAAAAACCTAAGCGTTAAAATTCATGAAAACTGGTTGAAAATATTATAAATAAATGTATTAGATTAACATGTATTAGATTAATAGAATGGTACAAAAACAATTAATTAATTTCAATTAAATAATATTCAAAAAATTTTTTAATACAAAAAAGTGCTGTACTGATGTCATATGTAAATTGGATAAACGGACGAAAGTTCGGAAAATACGCAGGGTAAAATTTAAAAGATAATGGTGCTTTACAATATCAAAAAATAGTTTTTTTTTGGTATTGTAATTCCAAGCTTACAAATGTTTATTGATTGACCTGTTAGCTCATCAAATCACGGCACATCGTAATATATGCAAATCGTCTAACTTGTTGACGGTGTGACAGAAAAGGCTTATGAGATACGCTTGAAAGAACGGATAAGATTGGTACGACTTTAGGTAATAGTTGAAATTTGTAATTTTTAGATTTTAAATCTGTAAAAGTTTATCAATTATTTTGTCCATGTAGTAAAAATTAAGATAACAAATTATGTTATTGTAAAAATAAAACGGAATTTATGGTGGAAACGTTATGTAAACCTATGGGTCGTCTGGTGTTCTACTGTATATTTGGTGTTTGTATCGAAGTGAGGTATGTTTCACAAAAAATTTTTGTACGTTTTTTAGTTTTTTATTTGTGTTCGGTTGTATCCATATAATATTTTATATATATTTAGTTGGCTGAAGAGGGGCAAATGCCCGAAACGTAGATGTATAGCAAAACGTTCTAACTGAATAAAGATTGAAACTTGCCTAGTGTTGAAGAAAAGTCACTTCATTGTGCCAGTATACAATACATAAATACAACACGGTTTCGACAACAACAACANAGTTAATTGTGAATTTTCTGGCTTTTCGTACTTATGCCCTCATCCTCCTATCGAAAGACACAATGTAATCTTTTCGAATCTTTTCAAGAAATCAAGCAACTAAAACACAAAGATATTCAGTAATCGTTATAAGAAGAAACGTTCAATATCAAAAACAATACTATTGAAAAAGTAATTACTTTTATTTTTTGTTCGAGTGATAGGTTGCAGTTCACAAAACTTCGAATAACCTGAAAACTGTAACCTCTGTCCAGTCGATATGTTAACGTAGGTCACGCGAGCGGTCGCGTGTGCGGGCGATCGGGCAGATGGAGTAGAGACAGCGCACCGAATGTGACTCATGCAAAGACTAGGACAACGAAACAACCTAGTTTATTTAAGAAAACATTTAAAGAAAAATACATGGACCCTGGGGTCTACGGGATAAAAGTGATATATATATTTATATCCATTACTTAACGAGTTCTGAGAGATTTTACACAAAGACGCGGTGATAGATAGTACTTAATCTTTTCGTAATATATCTCATACATTAATCAACAAACGTTATCTTCAACATTAATCTACAATCGCTATCTTCTCATACATCAATCTACAAACGTTATCTTCAACAGTCGACAAAGAGCTGCCATGAATAAGTGGGGTCTGAGTTTTGATGCTCTCAGTCCAATTTAAATTGTGTGTTCACACCAGTAATCACTTATGCATGTGCCGTTTGGAGTGAGGCCTTCCCCCACTCGCTCTACAGGTACAGAATGTTATCGACACAGAAGAGGGTCTTGATATGGCTACCCGTACATACTCTACTGCCTCCAATCAGTCCCTGCTGGTCATTGCTAAAATGCTTCCTATCCACCTACAGCTTCAGCAGACTGCTAAGCGATATTTTATCTCCAGAGGGTTTGAGATCTGTATTGGAGGCTTCTTATTTCCTACGGGAAATTACGAGGTTAACAGGAAAGTAAACAAACTTCCACGCCCTGCCCACAGGAGGGAGCTATATGCAAGACAGGATTATTTGATAGACATGGAAGTTTTCACCGATGGTTCGAGGACTTGTAATAGAACTAAGTGTGCTTTTTCTGTGTTTTCAGGAGAACAAAAAATTTTCTTTGACACATGTGTTCTTCACCCAGAGTGCTCGGTCTTTCAGGCTGAGGTCCTTGCCATTCTTTTGGCAATTCATTGGTGTGAGAAGAACCTTGTTGGAAGGACGATTAACATCATCACGGACAGCTCTGCGTTTGTGCATGCCCTGAAAAATAAGGACAGTCCTCATCCATTTTGCAAGGACATTCTCAACATCATCTAAACTAGCTCCAACAACTTTTCTATTGAGTGGACGAGGGGCACTGTGGTATTCCAGGAAACAAAGAGCTGGCCAGCTGGCGCGGGCTGCTGCCGACTGTCGTGACATCTTACCTAACTACTGTATTCTTCCAGTCTCGAGACTTAATCTTTTCGTTCGCAAGGAAATGATTGAGATTTGGCAGCACGAGTGGGAGTCTATTCCCTCGGATGGAAGAAAGGAAGCTCCAGGAGCTTTCTTCCAAGTATCGAGCGACATCTCCCCAGTCAGTGGTTTAGTTCAAACTTTCACGTTTGAACTAAACCACTGACTGTGGTTTAGTTCAAACGTGACTCAGTTTCTCACGGGACACAGGCAGTTCAACATGTATGTCTGCCGATTCCTTAATTAATTAAGACAATTTCAAAGTTGTGCAGCTATTGTGGGGAAGAGGATGGGGTTGAGCACTATATCTGTGCCTTTTCAATGATTCATGACATAAGGCAACTTGTAGAGCTTAATTTGCATGCTAAAAATGTAAATTGGTCCTGTGATTTGAGCCTCTTTCTTGAGAACAAAGACAACTACCTCCTACTGAAAGATCTTATCAAGCGGTATTTTGAAATGACTTGTATTCGGTAACTAGCTTTTTGTGCCACAATGTTGTAATGTGCGTCTGGTGATTGTTTTGTGTCTTCTGTCCTCCTGTTCACGTGCGATGTACTAACTGTTAAATTTGCTGTATCTGTTGGGTCATGACTTAACATGGTTCACGACACAGGTTCTGTAAGTCGTGTGTTTGCCACAAGAACGTGGCATTATATCTGACTGTCTCTATCTTAATTTCGGAATCTTGCCATTTATAAGCCAAAAGGACTCTCTGTAGTTTACCTGACAGTGACTCGCGGTGTCTAGAAAAAAATAAAGATTATTTAAGAAGAAGAATACCTCCCAAATTTAATTCCTAGTGTTTCGCTTGCCTAGATTCGGATCAGATTGCCTCATAAAGGAATTAAACATTCAAAGTTTTATATTATCAAAAGGTGATAATTACCAAAGTAAAATAATTAATTTTTTGGCCAATACTGTAAAAAGAATTTTTTTTTTATAAAAATGAGTAATTTTAAATTATAAAAGCGACAAAAAATTAAAGAAGGAAGTTTGTTTGTCGAGTTCTGAATTAAATTCTGATATGATGTTAAATCATACTAATTGATAAATCCCATTACTTAAGAAACAATTTAATTTTGGAAAAAATTTAACAACTCAGAAATGATAAGTTATATATATCTCCATAATTATTTGCATCTATAACATTACCAGTAAATCAATTAAATACGAGGTCTGTTCAAAAAGTATCGGACTTTTATTTTTTCCGGGTAAACCAATGATGCGCTGGAGGCCTCTTTCGGTGGAGTTGTGGAGGGGACAGTCATGCACAGCCCTGAATTTTTTCCCGCCTGCAGGAAGCGTCAGTCGCTGTCAGTCGGCCTATGAGTGAGAACGTGTAGTGAGCTCTCGTCGGATTCCACTAAGTTGGAAAATGACTGAACAACGTGAGCAGCGATATTACATCAAATTTTGCCAAAAACATTGGCGATATCCAAGCGTAAACCATTCGCAAGATTCAGTAGGCTTTCGGGGACGATCCTCGATGCCAAAAAAAGCGCGGCAGGTCCGCAGTAATATCAAGGTCATGTTGACAGTTTTTTCGACTCTCGTGGGGTGGTGTATGCTGAGTACGCGCCACAAGGCCAAACCATCGCAAAGGAGTACTAGCAGGAGGTCCTTCGTCGTCTTTCCGATGCTGTGCGACGCAAACGACCGGATCTGTGGTCCATCAAAACTTGGCAGCTTCATCGTGATAACGCATCCGCCCATTCAGCGCATGTGATTCGGGCTTTCTTCGCCAAACACATCACTCCTGTGGTTCGTCACGCTTCATACTCTCTCCACATGGCTCCGTGTGACTTTTGGCTATTTCCCAAGCTGAAAATGCCGCTAAAAGGAACCCGATTTTAGTCAAGAGAAGACATCGTGCGGAATGCGACGGACCGGCTGATGGCCATTCCAAAAGATGCGTTCCAGCAGTGTTTCCAGCAATGGCAGGAACGCTGGGAGAAGTGTATA
>NW_019385505.1:92136-102576 GCF_000671375.1 Centruroides sculpturatus | reverse complement strand
AAAATTAAGATAACAAATTATGTTATTGTAAAAATAAAACGGAATTTATGGTGGAAACGTTATGTAAACCTATGAGTCGTCTGGTGTTCTACTGTATATTTGGTGTTTGTATCGAATTGAGGTATGTTTCACAAAAAATTTTTTGTACGTTTTTTAGTTTTTTATTTGTGTTCGGTTGTATCCATATAATATTTTATATATATTTAGTTGGCTGAAGAGGGGCAAATGCCCGAAACGTAGATGTATAGCAAAACGTACTAACTGAATAAAGATTGAAACTTGCCTAGTGTTGAAGAAAAGTCACTTCATTGTGCCAGTATACAACACGGTTTCGACAACAACAAAAATAATTATATTGGGCGCATGTAACTGCAGCCCAATATAATTATTTATTTTTAAAATTAAATTTAAATATACTAACGTGAAGTAAAACAAAATCTTATTTAAAACTATTTATAATTACAAACGTCGATAAATAACGTCTATTAATTAAAGCTTATTTTCATCCGACTTATATTGTAATTTTATTAGTGTTGCAACGAATAGTATATTTTGCATCAGATCGAATAGCCGAATATTCGGCCAAACTATTCGGCTTGATTAACGCACGTACGAAAATTGGCGCGCAAAACGCATTATGGCAAGGACCCTGCTCTCTATTGGCCCGCTGTCACTACGCTTCGCCAATCGCGTTAATTCTTGACAGTTGTAGCGGACAGACGAGCGTCATGGCAGTATGTGATAAATGAAGATATCAAATGTGGATAACAATGAAATGACCTACACGTGTGAATAACGGAAAAAGAACAGAGAAGAACCGCGAAGTGAAAATGTGAAAATAAATATGAAATTGAGTTGATAACATAATCGAACAAGTCGAAGTAGCTTAATGGCGCGAAATTCGCGGCCGTCAATGCCAAACAATTGTTATCATAGACTTCGGAAAGCTAAATGCTTGTAATGAAAGTCACTTAGCGTGCACGGGCGAAAGCATGGGACCGTTCGGGCTACGAAGCTGTCTCGAATCTGCGAAATCATAACTGTAACTTATATCGAGTTCTATCTGTCTCTTTTCTCCGTTTTCACCAGGTTTAATCACGTAATTGTAAAATGGGAACTCTACGACGGAAAAGTGACGAATCGAAAGTATCACGTATTATTATGTATGCATAGGCATACGTGGACTAGAGCGATAGAGGAAAGAGAAAGGGAAGAGCAAAGACGAGCGCTTAAAAAGAAGGATAGGCAGGATCAGACCCTCAGATGTGCGACGATTCTCGAACGAATAAGTGTGTACGTGTGCTGATTTTTGTAATTATAAATTGTGAATACAAGTCACTAATATTATGTTCTTTTTTATTTTGTGCATGTTGTAAGTTATAAATAAATATAAACAAACAACACTAACCCGATAACATTAAATCTAAATACCAAAATGATTAATTTACTGCGTTTTTGTTATTTCTTACTCCTGTTTTTAGGTATTCAGTATTCGGCCGAATACCGGATAGTAACCGAATATTCGTTACATCACTAAAATATATATTTGTTCATATACAACGTCGACTATTTTCTACTTAGCATTAATTACACTTACTCATTTTAATGGTATATATTTTCTGCAAGGTATAATTATTTCTATTTTTCGCTGTCACCTGACTTCCGGTTTGCATCGAAAGTGCGTTTATACTTGTTCAAAGCATCTTACTCTAATGGTTTCCACATCTGGTCTCAGCATTTATCTAACTCCTTTCTCGAAATTCAAGAAAAACGGGGGGACAGGCGGACAACAGCGGTAATTAATAAATCTACAAAGTTTTTTTAAAATTGCAGTTCAACAATAAATCACAGACACTAAAATGTTATATATATAACATGTATAAAAAAAGATCTGTTCAAACGTGTTTCACTTTATGACAATGAAACTAGTTATATCGAAATTCGAGTGCAATAAGATAGTGGCGAAGAAATAATTATTAAATTATTACTAACTATATAAGCTGTTGCTACAATATATATTCTGGAGAATTGCTTAAAAATTTCTAAAAATATGATTGAATTTATTAGAAGATGAAATATACATATACTTATTTTTACTTTCCAGCCTCTGTTATATAGGCTATAACCGAGAGAAAGCATGACGATTGATCAAAAAATGACCCTCGAAGATTCTTACAGTTTTGAAATTATGACAACTTGAAACATCCAGAAATGCGAAAAAATTAGGAAGTTTTTCTGTATGTCTGGCTATTAATGTGTGGGGGGCAGAATTTTTTTCACCCTTTTTACGGCTTAATAACTCCTATGTTTTTTTCGAAAAAAATTGAAATCTTTCAGCATAGTTTCTATATTAGGGGAATTAATAATGTTAGATTTTGATAGTTAAAGGGTCAACGGAATGAAGAGAAAAAGGGTGGTCAAGTGTCATATCTGGCGTAAGGTGGGAATTAATGACAATTTTATTGGTACTAGCATTCACAATTAGTATCAAACTCATATTTACGAAATACAAAACGAGTACAAAAAATATATAACTTCTAAATAAAAGCGTTACAAATTCAATACGTTAATTTTTTTTTATTTAACTGATACCTTCATAACCCGAATCCATTCGACTGTAGTACGTTTTCAGTGGAAGTCATTTAGAAACATGACGTTGTAGATTGTATATTAGTATGTCAACTACATAAATAAACACTGGTTAATGTATATGTATATAGAAATTTATTAAAAGTAAAATTTAACTCAATGCTGGTAACAACAAAAACATTTAAATCATGTCACCATACTTTTTAATAACACATAACTGTGTGTACGTTACAGNACAGGATTATTTGATAGACATGGAAGTTTTCACCGATGGTTCGAGGACTTGTAATAGAACTAAGTGTGCTTTTTCTGTGTTTTCAGGAGAACAAAAAATTTTCTTTGACACATGTGTTCTTCACCCAGAGTGCTCGGTCTTTCAGGCTGAGGTCCTTGCCATTCTTTTGGCAATTCATTGGTGTGAGAAGAACCTTGTTGGAAGGACGATTAACATCATCACGGACAGCTCTGCGTTTGTGCATGCCCTGAAAAATAAGGACAGTCCTCATCCATTTTGCAAGGACATTCTCAACATCATCTAAACTAGCTCCAACAACTTTTCTATTGAGTGGACGAGGGGCACTGTGGTATTCCAGGAAACAAAGAGCTGGCCAGCTGGCGCGGGCTGCTGCCGACTGTCGTGACATCTTACCTAACTACTGTATTCTTCCAGTCTCGAGACTTAATCTTTTCGTTCGCAAGGAAATGATTGAGATTTGGCAGCACGAGTGGGAGTCTATTCCCTCGGATGGAAGAAAGGAAGCTCCAGGAGCTTTCTTCCAAGTATCGAGCGACATCTCCCCAGTCAGTGGTTTAGTTCAAACTTTCACGTTTGAACTAAACCACTGACTGTGGTTTAGTTCAAACGTGACTCAGTTTCTCACGGGACACAGGCAGTTCAACATGTATGTCTGCCGATTCCTTAATTAATTAAGACAATTTCAAAGTTGTGCAGCTATTGTGGGGAAGAGGATGGGGTTGAGCACTATATCTGTGCCTTTTCAATGATTCATGACATAAGGCAACTTGTAGAGCTTAATTTGCATGCTAAAAATGTAAATTGGTCCTGTGATTTGAGCCTCTTTCTTGAGAACAAAGACAACTACCTCCTACTGAAAGATCTTATCAAGCGGTATTTTGAAATGACTTGTATTCGGTAACTAGCTTTTTGTGCCACAATGTTGTAATGTGCGTCTGGTGATTGTTTTGTGTCTTCTGTCCTCCTGTTCACGTGCGATGTACTAACTGTTAAATTTGCTGTATCTGTTGGGTCATGACTTAACATGGTTCACGACACAGGTTCTGTAAGTCGTGTGTTTGCCACAAGAACGTGGCATTATATCTGACTGTCTCTATCTTAATTTCGGAATCTTGCCATTTATAAGCCAAAAGGACTCTCTGTAGTTTACCTGACAGTGACTCGCGGTGTCTAGAAAAAAATAAAGATTATTTAAGAAGAAGAATACCTCCCAAATTTAATTCCTAGTGTTTCGCTTGCCTAGATTCGGATCAGATTGCCTCATAAAGGAATTAAACATTCAAAGTTTTATATTATCAAAAGGTGATAATTACCAAAGTAAAATAATTAATTTTTTGGCCAATACTGTAAAAAGAATTTTTTTTTTATAAAAATGAGTAATTTTAAATTATAAAAGCGACAAAAAATTAAAGAAGGAAGTTTGTTTGTCGAGTTCTGAATTAAATTCTGATATGATGTTAAATCATACTAATTGATAAATCCCATTACTTAAGAAACAATTTAATTTTGGAAAAAATTTAACAACTCAGAAATGATAAGTTATATATATCTCCATAATTATTTGCATCTATAACATTACCAGTAAATCAATTAAATACGAGGTCTGTTCAAAAAGTATCGGACTTTTATTTTTTCCGGGTAAACCAATGATGCGCTGGAGGCCTCTTTCGGTGGAGTTGTGGAGGGGACAGTCATGCACAGCCCTGAATTTTTTCCCGCCTGCAGGAAGCGTCAGTCGCTGTCAGTCGGCCTATGAGTGAGAACGTGTAGTGAGCTCTCGTCGGATTCCACTAAGTTGGAAAATGACTGAACAACGTGAGCAGCGATATTACATCAAATTTTGCCAAAAACATTGGCGATATCCAAGCGTAAACCATTCGCAAGATTCAGTAGGCTTTCGGGGACGATCCTCGATGCCAAAAAAAGCGCGGCAGGTCCGCAGCAATATCAAAGGTCATGTTGACAGTTTTTTCGACTCTCGTGGGGTGGTGTGTCGTGAGTACGCACCACAAGGCCAAACCATCGCAAAGGAGTACTACCAGGAGGTCCTTCGTCGTCTTTCCGATACAGTGCGACGCAAACGACCGGATCTGTGGTCGATCAAAACTTGGCAGCTCCATCGTGATAACGCATCCGCCCATTCTGCGCATCTGATTCGGGCTTTCGTCGCCAAACACAACACTCCTGTGGTTCGTCACGCTCCGTACTCTCCCCACATGGCTCCGTGTGACTTTTGGCTATTTCCCAAGCTGAAAATGCCGCTAAAAGGAACCCGAATTTAGTCGAGAGAAGACATCNTAACGCATCCGCCCATTCAGCGCATGTGATTCGGGCTTTCTTCGCCAAACACATCACTCCTGTGGTTCGTCACGCTTCATACTCTCTCCACATGGCTCCGTGTGACTTTTGGCTATTTCCCAAGCTGAAAATGCCGCTAAAAGGAACCCGATTTTAGTCAAGAGAAGACATCGTGCGGAATGCGACGGACCGGCTGATGGCCATTCCAAAAGATGCGTTCCAGCAGTGTTTTCAGCAATTGCAGGAACGCTGGGAGAATTGTATACACTACCAAAGAGACTACTTTGAAGGAGATTAGGGTTTTGTACCTTAAAATCAATTAATGTATTTTTGCCGGCCAAAGGTCCGATACTTTTTGAACAGCATCGTATGTGGTAAATCGTAACGATTTTTAGAACATTTCTGGTTCCTATTATGATTATGTTTGGGACGATGAAGAATATAATGGTATTTCGGGTGATTATTTGGGAGTTGCTTCAAATTCTGCAAAGGTAAATGTAAATTGATATATTTTGTAATAATAACAAGTTGTATAAATAAATAAATATTTGTGAGACTACGAACGATGTTTTTATTTTTTCACTAACTGCGTAGTTATGAGGGTGACTTTCGTCGTCCGAAGGTCATCGACGAGGGACCACGATGTCAAGTGACCCCCATACGTCCGAGCGACCGGACGATAAAAATGACCATATAAAGAAATAAGTTTTTCGACGACTAGGTAATAAATCAGGGAGAGATGTCAAAAGACGTCAACAAATTCTCAGATTTTTCCCACGCTGATCGGGTATATAAAGGGGTCGGATTTTCTACTCGGCGCTGAGCCAGGCGCTTAAGCCGAAGAAACCCCTCTGCAAACCTCAAGAGCGATCGTCGGGGAAGAAACATCGACGCACGATCTTCCAGCACTCTCAGGATCTACGAAGCTCATAATCGCCGCTCCATGCAAAGGTAAACACTTTGAATATTTTTCTATTCTCCTAATACGACGGAATTACTCCTCGAAGAGGTTAACAGAAGAAACCTCCGAGCAAACTTCACCAGGAAGAACTCTCTACAGATTAGGAGCGACGGAGCATACACCGTAACCGGACATAGCCGCACGGCACGGATTAGAAGACGACGATCACAGAGTGTTTTATCAACGCCCTATAATTGGAGAACGTTGCCTTCGAGGTAAACCCTTGCCATTATTATTTATCTCTCTCTAACGTGAGCTCTCTCTCGGATTTTAGCGTTAGGTTAGAATAGATTTTAGACTACCTATTTTTATCTTGATACACGTATGTTGTATTTAATATCTTTGTGTAATTTTTCTTAGTTATTTATTAAATGTGTTCGTTAATTTAAACCCGTGTAGTCTTTTGGACACCTGATTACGACTTCCGACTCCTCCCCACTCATATTTTTAGCCCTCCTATGCCATCCGACAATCGAGAGCGGGTCTTTCCGACCCGTGCAGATTAAGTGGTTATTAGGGTTCACCCAGTGGCCCCCTGCTACTCACATATTGTTATATTAAATATTTAGGGTAGTAAGAAGATTTTCGAAATTAACACTTTAGATAAGAATAAAGTAACTCCTAGCTATGAAATTATAAAAAAGTAAGTTTATATCTTTTATCAATTACTTTTTTTTTCTGTTGAAAAGCAAAATAAAATGTTTATACTTTACCTTAAATTTACCATACAAATTAAAATTTTCTTTCAATATACATGAATTTAATTACAAGTAGAGTTGATAATTATAATACATTAAAAATTGTTTTCTCACTTTCGTAACTACATTTCTACATTAAATAATTTATATTACACAATTTCACTTTTTATAGCTTTTTAAATATTTTAATATCTTACTGTATACTTTTAAATTTTTATTTAAATTTCGGTTTTGATTCTGTATCGGCATTACCTCTTCTGCAGGCAAGTATTTAAACGTCTTTAAACTTTGTAGCCATATTTCATGTAAATTTATTTTTTCATGTTCGTTAATATTTATAATTTATAGTTACAATGCTCAGCTGTAGCGTAATTCATATAATTATATTTAATGAACGGTATACATTCTTTTAATCTTATCCGTAACATCTTATTTGTTTCTCCAATGTAGGCAATGTACTCTGGGACACACACAAATATTTATATTGTAATTTGCCTACAAAATTATCTTCATTCAGATTATTTTTTAATTTATTTTTATTCTTTTTGTTTTTCATATTTATTTTTTTAATAACCATTTATATAAATACATAATAAATATCTTTATTATTAGTTTTTCTTTGTAATTCTATGAATCCTTTTTTATATAGGCCTATACTTTGAATTAGTATTAGATAATTTATTTAAATCTTTTCTAGGATTTCATATTTTTACGTTATTTCAATTTGGCTTCAATTAGAAAAAAGTTGTAGAACTATAAATTACCACTGTCATCAGCCTGTTGGTCAGTGTGTGTCTGTTTGTCGCTCTTGATCTCGAGATCGATGTTAGATGAATGAAAGTCGAGACCAGATATGAAAAGCTCAGGGATGGGAGGCCGCGATTAACTATATTCAAACATCCGTTCTAGACCGGAAGTCACGTTATTTAAATATAAAATTTTTATTCTGTACGGAGTTTGATATACGTGGCAGCCAAGATTTTATTTTTTACAGGAAATGTATGATGTACAGAGGCAAGACACTGCTAAAAGTGAAAGCATTGTGACGAAAAATTTCTGTCTGACATTGTGGCGATATGACAATAAACAATTGATCATACGTACTAAAAATTTTCATTTTGTCATAATTTTTATTGATATAAATATATTTTTTCTTTGTAATCTTTCAAAATAATTTTCTTCTAATTTCTTATTTCTGTTGATCATTTAATTACTTAATAATGTCTTCGTCTTCTATGGTCGATAATAGCAAACAAATAGCTATCCTGCATATTAATACTAAAATATAGAAAATAAAGTAACAATAAACAGGTTTATATGTTTAATTTAATGTTTAATGAAAATAATTTTAATGTTTTAAAATTTATGTATTAATAAATTTATAAATGTTCACTGTTTACGACATCCATTTTTCTTTTTTTTAAGCAGTTTACTGTAGGAAATAATACTAATCACCTTCATCTTAAGTAAAATAAAAGTTATCTTAAAATTAACAAAAAATGATTATTATTATAAAAATGCACCTTTTATTATTAGAATGACATTTCGTATAATGTTGCTGCAGATAACAGTGAACGTACAATAATAAAAATTAATTGAAGTTAAAGCGTCATTTTAAAATGTAAGATTTCTTTAATTACGTAAAAAAATTAATAAGTGTACAAATTAAATTATCCAAATTATTAATTTATATAGAAAATAAACTTTAAACATGATAGTAATAATAAGAAAAATATTATATTCGGGTTTATGTTTTAATATATTTATACTTTACTTCAGTAAAAATGAAATATAAATAATATTTTTATGAATCGTATTCAGTTGAATTTGTACAGTAGAGCGTCGTTTATCCGAAACGTCGGTTATCCGAAGGAATTCCAGTCGACAAATTTAAATTTTCGCCAAGCTGTGGCGCTGTAATCTTTGGCTATGTCTTCGGCTACTCAAATATTTTACGTTTTTGATACTAAATTAACTTCTGAAGTATAATTTTTTATTGTTTGTATATTTTTCAATATATTTATTTTGTTTGTACAAAATAAAAAAAATAATTTTTAACGATACAATAGTTTTAGTTAGGCTTAACATCGACGAAAATTCAACGCGAAGCTACACGCAACGGAGAAAAATTTCAACACGGGATAAATTAATATATTTTTTCGTATATAATTGGTTATCCGAAAAATAAGTTATCCAAACAACCCCAGTCCCCAATTGATTCGGATAAACGACGCTCTACTGTATTTATATAATCTCATTAAATTAAAAGATAGAAATAAAATTTGTTTTTTAAAGTTATTATGTTAAATATTTCAGTTATTGTGTATCATTTAGCGAGATGTGCAGAATGTAAGATTATATTTAGAATAAAAAAAATTTACAATTTTGTTTTATAAATTAATTTAATTTTATAAACATTTAAACAGCATATAATTAAGGTAATATACTGTCTTATTAATACCAAATTTATATAATATCACAATAGCGGTATAGTGAACTCCAAAAAGACAGATGTATTGTATGAAAATTTACGCAAATAGCAAGATTATTCAAAATTTGCGCATTACTAGCTACATAGGTAATGTGCATAGAACCAACCGAAATTTGTGAAATGAATGTAAAAAATAAAGTGTATAAATATTGTATATTTTGTAATGAAGCTTTCTGATATCGAATACAAATATTCAAATATCTCATTGGTAAGAATTTTAACATAATCGACTACAGTGAAAATGTTATGATGTTATGAGTATAGACACGTTTCTATAACAAAAAAACTTTATCTACAGAATAGAAAATTAATTAAATGCATTTTTAAATGTTTTCAATAATAAACAAACGGATTTATATTTTTAATTTTTAAAAAGTTCATTGTCTCAATTTTGTAAAGAACACAAGAAAAAAAATCTAGCAATTAGTTGCTTTATTTTTCCGTCAACATTTAAAACTCTGTGCGGCATCAGATGTTAATGTGTTTTATTTAATTTTTTTTTAATATTTTCAATTGTTATAAAATGGAAAAAGCTTAATTTTGAGGGTAAAGTCGAATCTTTATAAATATTGCAATTGGTAATAACGACTAAAATCGTTATTAATGTCATCATTATTATTAAAGTTCGACGAAGTTAACTGAAATAAACGATAAAAAATGAGAAGGTAATGGATTTAACACAAAATGTACACAACTAATCATATAATTTAATTGAATGACAAAACAAACTAATCTTACCAGAACAATTCTATATGGTTCGTTCAAAAAGTATCGGACCTTTTTTTTTCCGCGAAAACCAATGATGCGCGAGAGGCCTCTTTCGGTGGAGTTGTGGAGGGGACAGTCATGCACAGCCCTGAATTTTTTCCCGCCTGCAGGAAGCGTCAGTCGTTGGCAGTCGGACTATGAGTGAGGACGTGTAGCGGGTTCTCGTCGGATTCCACTAAGTTGGAAAATGACTGAACAACGTGAGCAGCGATATTACATCAAATTTTGCCAAAAACCTTGGCGATACCCAAGCGTAAACCATTCGCAAGATTCAGCAGGCTTTCGGGGACGATCCTCGAGGCCAAAAAAAGTGCGGCAGGTCCGCAGCAATATCAAAGGTCATGTTGACAGTTTTTTCGACTCTCGTGGGGTGGTGTGT
>NW_019385505.1:68637-83660 GCF_000671375.1 Centruroides sculpturatus | reverse complement strand
GTGAGCGCGTATTATGATGTATGCATAGGCATACGTGGACTAGAGCGATAGAGGAAAGAGAAAGGGAAGAGCAAAGACGAGCGCTTAAAAAGAAGGATAGGCAGGATCAGACCCTCAGATGTGCGACGATTCTCGAACGAATAAGTGTGTACGTGTGCTGATTTTTGTAATTATAAATTGTGAATACAAGTCACTAATATTATGTTCTTTTTTATTTTGTGCATGTTGTAAGTTATAAATAAATATAAACAAACAACACTAACCCGATAACATTAAATCTAAATACCAAAATGATTAATTTACTGCGTTTTTGTTATTTCTTACTCCTGTTTTTAGGTATTCAGTATTCGGCCGAATACCGGATAGTAACCGAATATTCGTTACATCACTAAAATATATATTTGTTCATATACAACGTCGACTATTTTCTACTTAGCATTAATTACACTTACTCATTTTAATGGTATATATTTTCTGCAAGGTATAATTATTTCTATTTTTCGCTGTCACCTGACTTCCGGTTTGCATCGAAAGTGCGTTTATACTTGTTCAAAGCATCTTACTCTAATGGTTTCCACATCTGGTCTCAGCATTTATCTAACTCCTTTCTCGAAATTCAAGAAAAACGGGGGGACAGGCGGACAACAGCGGTAATTAATAAATCTACAAAGTTTTTTTAAAATTGCAGTTCAACAATAAATCACAGACACTAAAATGTTATATATATAACATGTATAAAAAAAGATCTGTTCAAACGTGTTTCACTTTATGACAATGAAACTAGTTATATCGAAATTCGAGTGCAATAAGATAGTGGCGAAGAAATAATTATTAAATTATTACTAACTATATAAGCTGTTGCTACAATATATATTCTGGAGAATTGCTTAAAAATTTCTAAAAATATGATTGAATTTATTAGAAGATGAAATATACATATACTTATTTTTACTTTCCAGCCTCTGTTATATAGGCTATAACCGAGAGAAAGCATGACGATTGATCAAAAAATGACCCTCGAAGATTCTTACAGTTTTGAAATTATGACAACTTGAAACATCCAGAAATGCGAAAAAATTAGGAAGTTTTTCTGTATGTCTGGCTATTAATGTGTGGGGGGCAGAATTTTTTTCACCCTTTTTACGGCTTAATAACTCCTATGTTTTTTTCGAAAAAAATTGAAATCTTTCAGCATAGTTTCTATATTAGGGGAATTAATAATGTTAGATTTTGATAGTTAAAGGGTCAACGGAATGAAGAGAAAAAGGGTGGTCAAGTGTCATATCTGGCGTAAGGTGGGAATTAATGACAATTTTATTGGTACTAGCATTCACAATTAGTATCAAACTCATATTTACGAAATACAAAACGAGTACAAAAAATATATAACTTCTAAATAAAAGCGTTACAAATTCAATACGTTAATTTTTTTTTATTTAACTGATACCTTCATAACCCGAATCCATTCGACTGTAGTACGTTTTCAGTGGAAGTCATTTAGAAACATGACGTTGTAGATTGTATATTAGTATGTCAACTACATAAATAAACACTGGTTAATGTATATGTATATAGAAATTTATTAAAATTAAAATTTAACTCAATGTTGGTAACAACAAAAACATTTAAATCATGTCACCATACTTTTTAATAATACATAGACTTAACTGTGTGTACATTACAAAGAATTATAACACAATTGTGAAAAACCATATATATATATTTTTATATTAAATACTATACAGTAATTTGCAAATAACGTCATTTAATTTTTTGATGACACATCTGGTGAAAAAAAATATAAAAATAGTAAAATGTAAATTTGATAGAAATAAATGTTTTACTGTCACCGTTCTTTATCTTTTTATTGTTAAATTTAAAAATGAAAGTAAATATGTAATATGGCTGAAGTCGTTAATAATTTATTATATTGTTCAGAAAAATAATAAGTATAATTAACGGTAAGTATTATACTTATTACTTATTACATAATTACTTATTATTACTTATTATATAAACGACGTTATAACTGACAATATAAAGTGTATAATGTAAAAGAATTACAAGAAAGTAAGCTTTCAAATACTTAACATTATTTATAAATATTTATAAAATAGTTGTAGTAATTATAAAATAGTGTGCAACAACATTTCATGTGTTAATTCGTGTTAATAAATTAAAATTAATTTTTAAAAAATTAGATTTATGATAATCCCGACAAATAATGTTGCAGACATGAGAAGTATTTTACATTTTCAACGTAATTGGAAAATCGCAGAATTAAACAGTTAAAATAAAATCATGTACTTATTTTCTATGAGATAAAATTTTACGTATCTGTTTTTTCTATATATAATTTTTTCTGCCTACCTTCAAAATTAAGCTTTTTAATATTTTGTAATACTTAAAAATATGTAAAGGTTTTCAAATAAAATACGATAAAAATTGCGCTATCAAAACTTTGCCGGAAAATAGAGCAACTGGTTGCTGTTTATTTTTTAAAGTAGTTGATAAGGTCAGCAGTATTTGTTGATCTAACTCCTTCTTCAACCAATTAAAAAAAAAAAAAACAGAAATTAAAAATGTAAAATATACATATATAATAGGTAGAAAAGCAACACCCATTTTTATATTAACCCATCTTCTCTTAGCGTTTTTCCAGTGAAAGCTTAATAGCCAAATTTCATTCTCTTATATATATCTCGATATAACGTTTTCATGTAAATGTTTAAAAAATTACATTTTCTTCCAAATAATTCGACTCGTCACATTTTAACAAAAGAAATATGTAGGAGAAATCTATAGCTACAGTATATATTAATATAAAACACCATAGCGTGTTTTATATTGCGAAGTCCTGTGTGCACGTTTAGAAACTGGGTCAACATGGAAAATATAAGTAACTAGTATGATCACAACAAGTTTATATAATTATATCGTAGCATTGTGTGAGAGTCTGGAATGGGAAATTCAGTAATTAATTAGTTAGTTAAACATTAAGAGAAGTGGAAAAACCCCCACTTCCTTTCTCTCACTCACTCGCGGTCTTATGGTAGATAAAACCGATTAAATAACGTTCTAAGTCAACAGTCACTAGGATGTTTGTACTTATGTTACACTGTCAGTCAAGGCCATCGATTATTCACGATGGGAAACTGGAATTATGTGATGAGAGAATTCATAAAACGGCTAGAAAATAGCAATAATTCTGCCGACTTGTCTGGTTCTTGACACCTCATATCAGCAAACCCTGGGCGCAACTCGAACTTAGAATTCATTAAATCAAAGTAACCTGAGTCAATTCTCAGGCACAACGCGTATAAAAAGGGATAGCACCTGATCACCAGGGACATCCTAGGAGCATAGACGAAGCTCTACTCGCGAGCTCCCCGACGGCCTACGTACCCCAACGTTCCAGCCTTAGCTCGCCGACCATCCAGCCAACGTTGCATAGAAGAACCTAGGTGCTATGAAGTGTCATTACGAGGTATTAACTTTGAATAGTTTATGTAAACTCTTTCTCTTGGTCAATGAGCGTATAAGAACTTGGATATAAGGCTTTAGTTTCTAACTGATACAGTCATATAGACTGAATAGAAATAATATTGGCACATAGGAATAGGCCCGAGCACTATGAAAGGTAGACCAACTAGTTGTGTAGTAGCTTAGTGTATCATATACTTTATGTTAGTTTACTAAATTTTTGGTTTTTCTTAACCTGTCACACCGTCTTATTTCTGAGAACAGATCCTATTGGCTTATCCAGCCCGTCGTCGCTCGGGTAACACCGTACAACCATCCAGTGACGTTTGAGCGAGGATTTACCATCCTCGACGCTGAAAGAAGGGCTTAGAACTGCTACTCTCTAAGCCTTAGGCATCTCACAACTGTATATACAAATATTATATACAATGTATAGAATAATGATTTCAAACTTTTGAAATAAACCTGTATGTTTGTAAAAAGTTTTTATGTAATCGAATTTGAGTACAATATAGATTAAAATCAAAAAGAAAACAGTATTTTTGTTATTAAAAAAATATTAACTGATATTTATATGATAAACATATTTTCACAACTAGACTTTGACATGTTTATAAGACCTGTTTATATATAAATTAATTTATAATAACTGAAATAATTCTTATCAGTTAATGTAAATAATCTTACTAATTCTTATTATATAGTAAATCGGTCGTAACATTTGTATGTTTTACACAGAAGAATTTATTTCAAATATATTATCGAACGAATTATGTAAATGTTCTTATATATGTATCTAGTTTGAATATTTTGAGTGTCTAAAAATATATTAATTATATAAGTTAATGCAAGTTTCATAATGTTAAACTAATATAACATACGTTTTATTGAGCTGCGATTTAAAAAATTGTAGACCTAAAATTTCCACTGTCGTTCGTCCGTCAGGCTGTCTATAGTCTCTTAATCTCGAGAACGGAGTTACATTGATGAAAGACGAAACGAGATATGAACGCATTAGGGGTAGAAGCCAGTTAATCAAACTGTATAATAATTAAAAATACACCTTTTACTGTATCTTTAACTGTTGTAAACAGCTGTTTTTATATTGTGATAACAATATAAAAACAGCTATTAATGTCAAGGATACGTGCACACAAATTAATGATTACATATATACTTAGAAGTGACGTGTAATGCTGTAGTTGCAGATAGAGAGAACTTCAGTCGTCACCTCCTAAGATAAGATGGATCAAAATTCGAATAGTAACCCGTTCGATTCAGCTAGTGTTTTCTCTCGTCTATTTTTCTGGTATGTAAGCTTATTTAAATTCATTAATATTTTAAATTATACTGCATAGATAAAAATGATGAAAAAAAGGTGTGTGAATTTATAATCGTACAGGTAAATTTATTGAAGAACTATATTAACAATTGAAAAGTTTTAGTACGATTTGAGATCCGTGCATGAAAAGAGCTTGTTTGAATTTATAACGTAGTTTATTAATTTTTACAATATACATAAATTTTCGTTTTGGTGTTATATTTCACGTTTTCAGTGCTTTATATATCTATTTTTTGTTTCCTAGTTTATTGAGAGTTAAACTTCAAAACATTTCTTGTCTATGATACTGTATATTGTAACGTAAAATTCGTTTGTACTATACAAACTAAAAAAAATTAGTTTTTCAAATAGACAGATATATAAATATGTGTTATTAACAATGTATAAGTTTGAATTCACTATTAAAATAAAGAAATATAAGTTCAAAAACCTATTTAATATTGTAACAACGAAATACAAATTCGAAGGCATATTTAAGTAAAGAAAATGTAAACAAAAATTAATTACAAAAAGAATCAAACTGATAATAAATGAAAACATCCTAATGCAAGTTAAAAGCAATATAAATGAATCAGTGAACTCAAACAAAAAGTAGAAATGAAATATGCTTAACAGCAAATTGTTTATGCCCTAAATTTATCACAAATAAATTGAACCATCTCGTTTTCCATATCTGTACAGCCACATGAGCCCACAATTCACAAGTGCAGCACATAATCCTCTTTTCCCGAGTAGTTACATAGTGTTTATTGCAATATATGCAATAAGTATTTTCATCGTCATTTTTCGGTTCTTTAGGACTTTTCTGCTCGATCCGATTTCTTTAAATCTAATGCCTTTCTGCAAGTTCCTGATTTTTTAACTTTTCCCTTGGCTTCTAGTGTGGCTTTGTATGGTAATCCAGTTATTTCTTCTGTTTGTTGTTGTTTGCGGCCAAATCAAACCAAAGCAAAACATGATCAGGAACAAGATCGGAAACACTGTCGAAGATTGTGATAGTCATGGTTTAGAAACATTAAGTGGAATCCCGAAAATGGGGTACCAAGCCATGATCTTGCCGCATGAATAAATTAATGTTTTATTCTTCTAACAGGAAAAATAACTTTCGTTATTATGGAATTATAACAAAACATGCCAGTTCCATATAAATGAAAGCAAAATATTATAAGAAATTGGATGAAACAGACAACTTATTTGATATTTCAACAACGCTTGTCGGAGAACAACACAGACACTACACTCAAACGGCCGTCATTAAAACTCAACTGTCTAGCTTCTAAAGAGAGTTTCCTTTTATTCTGTTCCAAAGAAAATTTAATTGACGAACTTGCCCCGTATGCCGAAGTTACCATGTCGTCCCCTATCTGTTAGTATGTTCTTCAACTGAAAGATAAAAAATATTTACCTCATGGAAAATTAAAAACATGACCGTAGGTGAAAAACAAACAAAAATTTGATATATACAAGGCTATAATCATTTATATGTTTATTTTTATGAAACAAAAATGTAGCTGTTGGAAATACATTTTCAAAATTTACATATGATCCATCTTGAGTTGCAATTAATTTGTTATTATTCACAACTATTTAATCCTTTAACTTCTTTCCAGTTCCAATGAACCCAGTTCCCTTGTATCATATGTTGTTACTTTTTATTGTTTTAACCAATATTAATCAAAATTTATGGTTACATAAATCGAAGTGAAAGGAATACTTGTCGGATTCATAAAATTATTAGCTTGCATAATGTGCATAATTCATAATATATAATTCTAATATAGCTTNAACCGAAATTTGTGAAATGAATGTAAAAAATAAAGTGTATAAATATTGTATATTTTGTAATGAAGCTTTCTAATATCGAATACAAATATTCAAATATCTCATTGGTAAGAATTTTAACATAATCGACTACAGTGAAAATGTTATGATGTTATGAGTATAGACACGTTTCTATAACAAAAAAACTTTATCTACAGAATAGAAAATTAATTAAATGCATTTTTAAATGTTTTCAATAATAAACAAACGGATTTATATTTTTAATTTTTAAAAAGTTCATTGTCTCAATTTTGTAAAGAACACAAGAAAAAAAATCTAGCAATTAGTTGCTTTATTTTTCCGTCAACATTTAAAACTCTGTGCGGCATCAGATGTTAATGTGTTTTATTTAATTTTTTTTTAATATTTTCAATTGTTATAAAATGGAAAAAGCTTAATTTTGAGGGTAAAGTCGAATCTTTATAAATATTGCAATTGGTAATAACGACTAAAATCGTTATTAATGTCATCATTATTATTAAAGTTCGACGAAGTTAACTGAAATAAACGATAAAAAATGAGAAGGTAATGGATTTAACACAAAATGTACACAACTAATCATATAATTTAATTGAATGACAAAACAAACTAATCTTACCAGAACAATTCTATATGGTCTGTTCAAAAAGTATCGGACCTTTTTTTTTCCGCGAAAACCAATGATGCGCGAGAGGCCTCTTTCGGTGGAGTTGTGGAGGGGACAGTCATGCACAGCCCTGAATTTTTTCCCGCCTGCAGGAAGCGTCAGTCGTTGGCAGTCGGACTATGAGTGAGGACGTGTAGCGGGTTCTCGTCGGATTCCACTAAGTTGGAAAATGACTGAACAACGTGAGCAGCGATATTACATCAAATTTTGCCAAAAACCNTTAACACTTCCATTGTTGATGGAAGTGTTAAGCCTTAATCCTGTCCCTCTCCCCCGTGGGGAGGAATTTCGAAAAATCCCTTCTTAGTGTGCGTTCTCCTAACGTACCCTAACTGTGTACCAAATTTCAACGTTCAACTCCTAACCGTTTGGGCTCGTATCCATAATGTATATAGAAGTTTTAATCCTGTCTCTCTCCCCCCGGGGGGGAATTTCGAAAAATCCTTTCTTAGTGTGCGTTTTCGTGACGTACCCTAACTGTGTACAAATTTCAACTTTCAACTCCTAACCGTTTGGGCTCTGCGCTGATTATTATTATTATTATTATTATTATTATTATTATCAACCCGTCTCGATTATATATTAGATAAGAAAACTGTGTGGATATGTTATCGTTATTCGCAATTATCGAAAAAACTTTATATTATTAACAAAAAGCGATGTAATAGGGAGTGTCACAAAAACATTGATGGAAAGTTTGCATCAATATAAGCTGACCACGTACAGTACCTAATTTTTTGTAATCGACTGAAAGGCAACTTTTGACTCATGCTACTTTTGATCAATATAAAATTTTATGATAAGACTTAATTCCTTCATAAAGAAACATAAAACAAGAATTGTTTGATCTGCATGAAGCACGTGATATTTTTGTCTGTTTACATCAATAGTTCGCATATGTATGGCAGACCGCCTGGTAGGAGATAAAAGTATTTGGCTCCTATGGATATGGATACAGTATGTTTTAAAACTACTAACATAGGTATCATATTAGAAACACTTATGGATATAGATTATGTATGGATATAATTACTGTATGTAGTTTATAAACCAACCATTACTGTGCTGCCATCTGTCTATCTCATTTGGGTGTTATTAAATCTGATTTGCAATTCGTGAAGCTTTATAATAAAATATATGACGTATATATACATGAATATATTTACAGGAAACGGTGGTAGTTGCAGGCCAAGCATACTTATTGGGATTAACAATATATTATTTTGACAACAGATTGGAATGGAATCAACACAATATATATATAACAATTGCAGGATTTTTTGGTGTAACTGCANTTCAGTTCACGTTGTGAGGATGCAATTAATGAATAATTTTTTACTGTTATAAAACATTGTTAAAATTACACACGACAAAGCTATTTTCTGTCCTCGGAAATTTCTTACTGGTAATTTTTCTTTGGAAACCTCCTGTTTTTTACGAACAGTAAATGCTCACTATAAAGAGACATCCTATAAAATGGTAAGATTTAAGTACTGATATGGTGGCCATTACAAAAATGCATACAGCCTTATCAAATGAGCTCACTCAAAGTTTAAAAGAAAGCTTAGACAAGATACTAAAAAAAATTAGAAACCTTCATCAGATGCCGAAAAGGCTGATGCTGTATGTGAACCTTCTTCAGATTCACTTTATAACAAAGTCCCAAATGATGAAGCATGAATATAAGATGAAAATATTTTATCGATAATCTTTAAAAATGGAAAGAAGTTTGGTTTTTTGACCGTTCTCTACGGTGAAATAGATAGCAACAAGTCAAAGTTATAATGAGTACTCTTGCACCTACACGATTTACAAAACAAGAAGTTAACCCGCTTGAGCTGTTTAATTGACGATATCTGTTGGAAATAATTTGCAAACGGAAAAACAAGAAAAGGAAGTGCGGTTATGAGTTATGAATGAAAAAATGATTCTTCAACTGAGATTTAAAAATTTATTGGTGTTTTATTGCTGACAGATAATTCGAAATAAAGATAGTATGGAACTTTGGAGTAGTGGAAATGGCTGTCCGATTTTAAAAATCAAGAAAGGTGTATTTTTTGCTCTTTTACATTGCAGAATCTTTGTGTTGTGAATTTTTTTTCGCATCACAATAGAAAAAAGTATCATTGATCTAACATCTAAATTTGTATTGTTTCATATTATAGGCACCTATATTCTAATGTTTAAATAATGGTTAATTTTACTTGCAATAAATCTTGCTACATAGCCTACTACTTATGACTTGTTGTTAGTAAATTTACGTCAATTACAATTATTGATATATTACGATTATTACATGTAAAAATTCGCAATAATGGCGACATAATAACGCACTTTAAGTTTTATCATTTATTACACACAGAATAAGAGCTCATACACATATACATGTTTAATAATAATTTATCGTTCTCTACTCTTTAAACATCATACATGTAAGGAGATTCTGTCAGTAAGTAACTTGGTGTGACTTTTGTTCTGTGTGCGTCATAAAAGCATTTGGTATATAAACAGTGAATGGAAAGAATTATACAAGGAAATTATTGGAAAATAAATAAATATTTATTTTTCAGTTGGCTCTTTCCAATAATAAACGAAGGAAGAAAAAGATTTTTAAAAGATGAAGATCTATACAGAACTTCAAAATATCATACTTCAGAGTATCTTGGGGATCTACTTCAGAAGTAAGTTAATCAATTTGTAATACAAACTTACAACATTGACTATTTTTTAATAATTATTACTCTATCAAACCACGAACAAATTTTACTGTATATAAATATACAAAGATCACGATTTAAGAAAAGTGAATAGACCTAGCCTTCCTACTATGAATGTCAAAAAACGGCTAATTGTTTTATGAATGTAAACAAAAGATCTCTTTCTGATTAGAAATTTATCAAACAATACTGCAATTCTTTTACTCTACTCAGAAAATAGTTTTATTTAACGTTTAGAAACTAGTTTTGTTACATAGGTTACTTTAATTCTACTTTAATTTTTTATGCGATAGTTATAAAGTTATGAAAAGTCGATTACCTAAATTCAAAACTAATTATCTCTCGAAATATTACAGAAAATTTATTCTGATTGCTAATACAGTCAAACACTTTATTGTTTTTAAAAATTAGTTATTTTTGAGCATGTGAATCCCTGCCAGGATTTATGTGATGCTTAACCTTTCCGTAATGTGCTGTGCTGTTTAAACTGAGGTTTTATACCATTCCAACTTTCAGGAAACAACAGATGAAAGAAGGCCATTAAGGGCTGCTGAATCCCCACAATAGGAACTTACTTTTCAATCTTTTAGGGTTTTCAATTGTTAAGTTAATTTATATCGCAATTTTTCTTTTAGAGAGTGGAACAAGGAACTACTGAAGAGCAATTCAAGCATACTGAAAGCTTTATTACGATTTGTTGGGCTGAAATACTTAATAATAATTTCGCTTGTATTTTTTCAGGTAACTTGTTTTACTTTTTTTCATGTCGTTCTAAGCGAGCCATTTTATCTAGCTTACGATTAGTTGGGCCAGGCCTGCAATGAGATAGACTGATGGCGAGGGTTGTTTTGACTTTATCAAAACAAAAACTCCAAAGTGTTCTGGCATTATTTGGCTCATATAGATTTGTTTTCAGGTTCTCTGGATTGGAAAGATTTAGAGCTTAAGGATTGAGTTATAAACTTTGTACCATTATCATATCTGTAACTATAACATTATCTGCATCCTTACCCATATAATCTATGTACTGTATCTGAATATTTCGACTATGTTCCACTAGAACAGTGGTTCTCCTCAACCACTGTTCTTCGGCACTTTAGTGTGCCGCGAGATTTCTGAAGTGTGCTGCCACTGCGAATATCCTACATAAATGACATCAGAGAAGTAGTTCAAACGGTTCTGCTTTCCTATGGCGCGTTTGAAAATTGTAACCTGTGTTATCGGTAACAACCGGTAGGTATCAAGGCGTTTAGAAAATGTGACCTAAATAACCAACCGCGTTTAAAAATCACTATTATGACGTCACCGTTTGTCCTGTGGTACTTACCGAATTAACTACGACGACAAAGCAGATACAGCGGTTCTATTTAAGTACAAGATGGCGGACACATTGTATCGTCTGACGAATGTGGCCGTAATTTTAAAATTTTGTTTCCTCGACAGAAAGCGACTAAAATCAGAAAACCATGTCCTCCCAAATTTCAGAAGAGGCAAGACAGAATGGAAAATGGCCAGAAAACGCTACAAAATTATCGATTTCACAATATAAACTAAATGAAGATAATTTTTTTCCGATACTTCTTAAAAAATTCTACAAGTTCATTTTCTTTTTTTGATGAACTTGTCGAATCATCATCGTCATATGATTTTGAATGTCACCGCGGGTTACCAGTTAGAATTTCCAAACGCGCTTCTAGCAGGAACTGGCTGAACTGATGCTCATTACTATTACAGTTCTAGAGCAATACAGTAATATTGTGTTGTCAAACTTAATTAAAACGGATTCAAAGTAATGTATGATATGTCGTTTTTATTAATTTTTGACAAAATTATTTTTATTTTAAAAGAACCTCTTAAAATGGATAAATGGATAGAAAACAGAAAGTTTAACGACGATAATGATGTTAGCAATCAGGCTAATGAGTGCGAACCTAGCCTAAGTAAAGATGTTTTCTCTGCAAAAAAATGTAATGTCCATCGTAAGTATAATGACGACTTCTTAAAATTTGGATTTACATCTACAACCGAAAATGGTCAAACTGTTCCCGAGTGTGTGGTATGTGGCTGTAAATTGTCAAACATTGTATTGGTTCCCAGCAAGCTCCAACGTCACTTGCTCACTAATCATTTTTCGCTTGCATCAAAAGACAAAAACTACTTTCAGAAATCATAATCTGCAAGATCCAAACAAGTAAAGGTTTCTGAAAAACAATTTAGTGTGTCTGAAAAAGCTCAGATAGCTTCTTATGAAGTAGCTGAATTTATTGCTCTTAAATTAAAACCTCATAATTTGGCTGAAGAAATTATATTACCTGATTGTCGTAAAATTGTAAAATGAATGATAGATGAATCAGTTGAAACTGACATTTGTAAAATATCTCTTTTAAATGACACAATTCATCTCAGGATTATAGACTTGTCCCGAAATATTGAAGAAAATACTGATAAAACTCTTGCAAATTCCAATTTTTCCCTACAAATCGGCGAAACAACTGATATTACGGGAAAAGCACACTTAATTGCATTCGTTCGATTCATTCACGAAAATGATTTAATTAATCAATTTTTATGTTGTTGTGAATTATCTGATTTTACAACAAGAAAACATATTTTCAATGTTATTAATTCGTATTTACAAGAAATTAATGTTTCGTGGAATATTTGCATTGGCATTTGCACCGACGGTGCTCCGGCTATGACTGGATCAATAAAAGGATTTTTAGCACATGTAAGGGAACACAATGCAAATATGTTAGTTACCCAATGTTGTTTGCATCGGGAAAAACTCGTTACAAAACAATTACCATCAGAATTAAAAATAGTGCTTGAAGAATGTGTTAAAATGATTAATTATATGTATAAAATCAAGACCATTGCAAAGTCGCCTATTTAGTCAACTATGTGAGGCTATGGAGTATAAATACGAATCGTTGTTATTGCACACGGAAGTTAGATGGTTGTCCAGAGGGAAGGTTTTTTCTCGCGTGCTTGAATTAAAAGACAAGATAAAGTTATTTTTTGAACAAGATAATGATGATTTTGTTGATTTGTTGAATGACAAAATATGGTGTGCCAAGGTAGCTTACTTATCTGATATTTTTGTTATTTTTAATAACATAAATACAAGTATGCAAGGACCATATGAAAATATTTTAAACTCCACCGATAAATTGTTGGGATTTAAAAAAAATTACTTTATGGAAGAATAAGGCACAAGAAGGTAGTTTAGAAAAATTTGAGTCAGTTTCAAAAGACTGCTATAAAATAATTCATAAATTAGTTATTGATCATTTGACAATAGTTGAGCAAAGAATTGTTCATTACATTCCAAATTTAAACATAAAAAATTTTAATTGGATTCGAAATCCATTTGTGATAAACGACACGTCGGTGTATGAGTTAACTTTGAAAGAATCTCGGTGTATCGAGATTTAATTTAATCGAGAATCAACGAATATCACAAAAAGCTTTAAATGTGTTCTTACAATTTTCCACGTCTTATTTGTGCAAACTTGGATTTTCGGCTTTGAACAACATAAAAACGAGAAAGAGATCTAGTCTTTTAAATCTGGATCACGAAATGAGCGTAGCGTTATTATTTTTACGCCCAAATATGAATGAAGTTACCAAAACACACAAAGCTCAAATTTCGCATTAAATATAATTTGTAATTTATCATTAAATAAACATTTTGTTTACTTTGTAATGCAATTTCATTTTATATTTCATTGAAAATTATTATCGTATGCTATTTTTACAAATTATATTATAGGTACTGGTACATCCCTGAATTAACCAAGTAATATTTTTTTACAATTTATCTTATTGTTAGTGTACCACCATATTTTTAAAGTACTAAACTGTGCCGTGACGAAAAAAGGTTCAGAAACACTGCACTAGAAAGTTTGCATTCACTAAACTTTTATAATATACATATGGAGAGTCTGTGGACTACACTTGTTTGAAGTTGCCGTTGAATCATATATCAGAAGCAACAAGTAATTGATGAGACCAGGATAATCACGGACAAGAACGTACAGTAGACCCCCTATAACGCGAAGATGCGTTCCTCGTTATACGAATTTCGTGTTTTAGGAATCCTTGGGCTGTGATTGGCTCACGTATTTCACACATGTGAAGTTTACGGACTACGGCTGTTTGAAAGGTTTTCTTCCATAAAATTAATCGATTCTAGATTAATTCGACTTAACATTTCCAAAATACGTATATTTTTTTCGGAAATAATCCGTGTAAACTACGCTATAAACAAAAAATTGTAAGATTACTTACCGAGTGTGCACCATTCGACATCGCCATTGCTAAAGCTTGCTTTCGTCGCGGAACAGCGCAGCAAACCGCGGCCGCGATTTCAAATGTTATTTTTCTGCGAAAACATCGTTGAACTTTGGAGACATCATTAAATTAATATAAATACTTTTAATCGCCGTTGAATAAGAAATGTTTCTTTCACAAGAAATGTATAAAATTACAGTACTGTATTAGACTTAGAGCCTGTACACACTAGGCGTTTTTCAACGCATAGTGTGTACAGGCTTTTAAACGCGCGTTTTAAATAACCAAGAGTTCTATGAAGGCGTACACACTCAAACGCGCGCTTTGGCCAAACGCGCGTTAAACGTGCGTCTATAGATTTTTGTTAAAACGCGCGTTTTGCAGGCGTCAGCCAAGCGCTTTGAGATATATGTGCTGAAATGGAGAACGATCATTTCGATACTGATCTATTTATTGATGAAATCTAAAAGAGACCAACCATCGTCGAAGGATTTTATAGATATTTTAAACGAATTAAAAAACGTGAATTTATTTTGTCTTAGTTTTGTATACAACGTCGCAAACATTTTATGCGTCAGTCTATCTCGTAATATTGGGTGCACCCAAAATTCTCTTTGCCTCTGCCGTTGTCTTTTATAGCGACGATAGAGGAGCCACACACAAGCAATCACTTCCACATCCATTTCCAAACCGAGCCAGTGCGCACGCTCCGCTAAACGCT